>NC_141856.1:12925791-13229484 GCF_024713525.1 Acromyrmex echinatior | reverse complement strand
GACGTATGTCAGAAACGAAAGCTTTTTCTCTTTTTCATGTTGTGTCAGGGCAAAAGATTTTAAGAAAAATTGAAGAAATTCAATTGAATGAATTTTTATTGAATCTGATGTGAAAAATAAATGTAAAAAAATAAATTCCAATATTATATATCATAAATAAGATGTATGAAAAGTTAGATTCTAAATGAATTCGGATTTCTAATTTGTAATCTCTTATTTTCAACAAATTATTACAATATTTTACAACATAATTTATAATTTATGTATTATTGTGTTGTGAAATATTTGCCGAAATATTTCCGATTTTACCTGAAGTGTTTGCGGTTTGCGTTTGAATGAAGGGAAATTCCAAACAGCTGAAACAAGTTTAACAACTGTTGCGTTTGTTCAATGTTTGTTCAAGATCAAACAACGTTAAAATAAAAAGATTAAATATATACTTTTAATGCAAACAAGTAATGTTTAGAAAAGCCATACAAAAATCTAAAAAGTTGAAAATATAATTTTAAATCAGAATTTTTGGTGATTTTATGTTATTTTTAATTGTTTAAATATACTTTTTTTAAATTTTAATGTAGAGAGATAAACTATTAATTAATGAATTATTTAGATTTGTATTATGTATTACTGCATTAGACATTAAAAAAATTATTAAAAAAAACAAGCAATACATGTATATATATATATATTAAAAAACTTTATTTTCCAAAAAATTAATTTTGTTAGATTTATACAATAGCAAAATAATTTATCCAAATTTAAGCAAAATATTATATCCAAGAAAGTTACATCTACATTTTTAATTTTTTAAAGATGTTTGTAATTTTATTATTTATTAATCTATCAGTATTCTGTAGTTTAACAAATATTTAGACAAACATTTTAATGTAAAATGAATTAAAGCATGATACACATACACACTCACACATACACGAGCGATCGTTTAAATGCATTGTAATGAACATCATATTCAAAGAGAGTTGGTATCAAAATATGGAACATGGTGAACGGATGCAAAAACTAGAATGTATGTATACATGTCGTATAAATGTGTGGTTTATAATACCGTATAGTTTAAAACAATAGGGTTATCATAATGCGAAAATACGTAATAATTTGATGGAACAATTCCAAACTTTATTCACGTTATTCGCGTAACCCTGCAGATATGAATTCTCGGATAAAAACATGCATGCATAAGCTTGTATAAGGAAATTGAACAGCGCGAATAAATAAAACATATTAAAATTTGGTTAATATAAATAAATTCTTTATAACAGACAGCAATACATTTACACATCTAAAAATGCGTGAATTATATAAGATAGTTTATATTTTTATGAATTAAATTAAATGTTGGTAAAAAATAATTTGTATTAAAGAAATAAATTTTTTAACTATTATTTTTAATAAAGTACTAAAATTAAAAAAAAATTTTTTTAATTTAATCGAAAATTATAATTTGAATATCTTTCTCTATTAGTGTTATTAAATTATGTGTTACGTTCATTTCGCATTTTAAATATCCATTCGAAATTTTGTTAATGATATTTTCAATATAATTGCAGCGAACAAACGTATCTTGTTGCAAATTTCAACGCGTATGAATCCACCGAAATTAATGGTTATTTTATTCATACCACTCCGCTTAGAGATTCCTTTAGTTCCGTGGCGCATTTTATATTCCAATTGTCTAGGACAGACATTCGCCATTAATCATCGCGCTGTACGAACTATTGGGACTTCGATTTAAACCAGCGATAGAGGTACGATCGTATTTCCTATCCGTCTATCATAACATTGCTCCCAAATCGAGGAAATCTGAGCCGCTTTAACGAGAGATTGCACTTACAAAGCATATTAGATGTAATCTGTAACGGAATTATAGCGATTTAGTTGGCAAAGCAGACTTCGCAAACTCCGAGTCTCATTTCATATTTTATATTTCATATTTTACGTTATCATCAGCTCTGAGCACACGATACCATTTATTCATATAATGCCGTAATCGTCTTATCTTTTTATTAAGGATTAGAGAAGGATTATAAGAATTGTTCAAGTCAATATCTTTGCACTTGGCTTTTTTGTCCAAAGCAACGTGAAAATTTCCCGAGTTTAAGCGATGTGAAAATAATTTGTATATAAATCCGAGTGCAATTCATCGTAACAATCTAAATGGGAATTCTGCATATGTGGGAACAACTAGGCAAGAAAGTTCGATGATCAAGAATGCGAGAAAAGACGAAATCATCTAAATGGCCAGGTCGAAAGGTCCAGTTGGATCGGTAGAGGTACAGGCTAATGCATAAACAATGCGCCGTTTATCCACGTTGGAGATCCAACCCCAATGAATAATAAACTATCCTACAGACATGCGGATAGATAGACCCGGTCTGCTACGGAGAACAGTGAGTGTGGGTGGAGGATTATCGACTAGGAAGTACAACCGCCGCTCGTGCACGGTGAACCAGGCGAGGTGTGAATATTATTGCCTCCGAGATTCTTTAACGCAGGGATTTAAAGCCAGATCGTTGCGACGACACATATATGAGCAGCATGACAAATGTCTTTTGCTAATCCGCTTCAATAAAAACGTTTAGGAGATTTTCTATTCTAATCTATTTCCTTTGGAGTGTTAACAAATCGTAATGTAAACAAGTAGCAGTATAAGTAATGTAATTATGAATATTTACGCACAGTGTAAATTTAAATAATTACAGCCAATGCTAATATAATAATGATCTAACATCTAACATAATAATTTGTTTATAATTATTGCATTATTATCCTGATTTTATTTTAATAAATTTGACACATAAATTAGGCACGTAAATGAAATAATGATGTTTAAGATTTAAAAAATGAGAAAAAAATAAACTATCATATTTTTATAATGAGGGCACTTTAACTCTTTTACTCAAGGTTTAAATGTCTCTGACATTTAAAATAATTCATAATATACATCATATTTAATTTATGTTTAACTATAAATTTTCCATTAATAACTATAAAAAGTGACAAATCGAATTATATTGTATTTGACGCAAAATCAATAAAACTCACGCGGACATTTCTTTGTAAATACATCAGACAGGTTTCACGGGAAATTGATATATTGAACGAACTTAAGGGTAAACTTATTCAGATTCTCTATTTATTCAAATCTTGGTATCGGTTTATCTTTGTTCGGTTATATGACAGATGGACCTATTGCCACATCCAATTTATATTCGTCTCGACATAATACTTTATCCATTGTCATGTTGCTCCGCTAAGAGATCGTCATGATACAGTTTTCAGTTATGGTAATGTCACAGATAATGCCCCGGGACACCGAGTAACGGTGTTACTGTTGCTGAGCGTTAATTCATTTTATTCCTTTATTTCGATGCATCATTATTTCTATCCGCGATGGTTTTGAGTCGGCTCTCTGCACACTTCAAAAGAAATAATACAACATTGAGAATAAACGCAACAAGGCATTCCAGGAAAGCCTCTCATTTCCCGCGTCTTACGGACGGAACGCTGTTTGTGAACTTGTATGGAACTTTAATCCTGCGAAATTGCTTCGCATCCATGTCAGCGAGAGGTTTAATATCATAATTGAGCATGGCAGTAGAGTGGGCAATAGAACCCAATGAAAGAAATCCCATTGGAATCTGGTTTCTCCGTAACTTGTGCCCACATTGAAACGTTATATACCTCTAAGGGATTGAATTTAACTGGACATTCATTAGGATAAGATTACGGATTATTCCTGTCTTGCCTTGGTAAAGAATAATGGCAAATGCACGGATCTCTCTCGGAGATAATTTATCTCGCGAGTAAGAAGAATATACGATAAATGTAAATTTCGCCTACTCCGGCATTCTTGTTAATCCCCTAGAATATCTTTTACAAATCTGTAATCTTGAGAAATTTTTTTAAGTACATCCTATTAGGATTCCTCCACAAATTATACTCGTATTAACATAACGAAAGCCATAAAGCAACTGTCATAGTTTTAGATGAAAACGTTAGTTTACCAACATCATCACACAGAAGTTTAAGCAGAGGCACAGGTATTGTTAGTTGGGGATGTTTCTTCTGGGCTGTATTAGCACGCATGAGCACGTTCATGTAGCAAACGATGTAGGGCTGGAATTATTCGGAGAGTAAGCGAGTTTTCGCGCGACAAAGTGATAATCACTTGTTTCGTGTAACTGTCTCTTCTTCTCTCCCCTCGTCCATACTTTCTCACTGCTCCCGTTTTTTTGTCCCTATCCGGCGATAGTGCTCTCAACCGCAACTGTACTGATGGAGTGCGCATTACGTGTGCATCCGATGCACGTACACTTGCTACGCCCAGTTACCGCGAAAACGCCGACGGTAAAGTAGCGAACGAGATAGCGAAGTGCGAAGTGAAATTAAGTGTGTACGATTTTGTACTATTTCCGTACGATGCTCGCTTGCCCTGTGATAAATTAAAATTATTGTATATACAATATTTACTAATTAATTTCAGTGCGTAAAACGAATTTTGCAAGTCGTAAAATAAAGAAGTTAGTCAAATCTTTATGCACAAATGTAAAAATGTTTCTTTACATTCCTTTGTCAAAAAAAAAAAAAAAAAAAAAAAATACAAACCTTTCTTTGTCAAGCAATTGAAAACACAAGCAATATTAAAAAAGTAGCAATAAATTATAAAAGAATAAAGATGTCAAAGATGGCCAAGAATTAAACCACGTAAAAGCAGAGATATAAAGGCAAGCAATCAGGAGCAAATTTAAAAGATCCAAATGATTTCAAGTGCAAAGGATAGAAAGAGAGAGACGGCAAATGGAAGGTTTTCCTTTAACACAATAAAATGTGATCCTCATTTTATCAAGTTAAGGTAATCCATTTATTTTGAACTGGCAACGAGGTTGGATTCGGGGGGAGAGAATGTACTGGTACGGAATTGCGAAGTTGCGATGAGATTATGCAGGTGCTAAGTACGCGATAGGAAATACTGTCTTTTAAATTAATTTCGGAGAACGTCGTATCGTCGTGTGCCTGCGAAGTCGGATTATTTGCCACCCTCGTGCTCACGTAATGCATACCATCCCGTCTGTTAACGCATGCCCATCCCCTTGCATCACCTTCTGCCATTGGAACAGTTCCAATCGTGAATTGAACCATTCGTAACTGTTGAGCGTGAATTATGTTTATTTATTTTAACCTATTTCACATCGGCTCTCGTACCCATTTGTACGAAACTGTCGATCTAAATGTGCTTTTGGAATCAGCACTTGGCCGGTTTGTCCAATTGCATAGCGGTGATGACTTTCCCTGATTGTGACTGATTTGGTCAGAGGAGGGCAATCGCTGCAAGTAAACAAAGATAATAAGAATTATATTATAGTTTTAGATTGTATTTATATTTATGTATTTAGAACTTGTATTATATACTTATCTTACATTTGATTTATGTTTATTAAGAACAAAATTAATACCATATTTTACATCTAATAAGACATACCTATGTTATACATGATATTTTATAATATAATTAATATAGTTATACAAATATCTTTCTGATTTTTTTTAGTTTTTTTTAGTTGGAACATAATTATAAGTAAATATAATAGTGCTCAGACAGAGCTATTCTTTACATATATATATATATATTAATTATTTCCCAAAGAGAATATACCTTTTAATCTTCTCGTTAACAAAGCTTTACACATTTAAACGTGAGAATCCTCTCGTTCAGCTTTAAATTGCACGATTTGATTCTGTTTCGCATTATATTGCATGCGAATTCTCTGTACGTATAATAGAACAGAAACGTTTACATAGAATCATAAGACAGGTCAGGCAATACCGGCGAACATGTGCGATCTTCATTACTATGCGGTCGCTATTATTTCGTATCAGAACATCGTCGGGCGACGTAAAGTTTCAGACGTTGTCTGAGTAGTTTATGAATACTCGCGACGGCGAGATGATTGCAGGGGAAGACGGTTGGGATGAGGGAGACAGATGGGGTGGTCGGAAGAGACGTTTATCAACCCTCTGTCCCCGACACGCGTATATATGCGCAGATATACATACAGTCCGTTTCATATTTCTCGTGATGCTCTTCTTCTCGCACCCTCTATGCGTGCACACGCGCCTATGGATATATATATATATATATATATATATATATATATATATATATGTATGTGTAGCCCCTCTTTCGACTTCATGTTCGAGCGTTCGCGTTCAACACAGTCTGGCCTTATAACTCAAACGTGGAGACCCCTTTGACTGGTACTCGCATACCAGATATTACTTTTACACATGTGATACCGCATCAGTTCCTGGAGACAAAGGCCGCGAATATATGATGGCGAGAATGGGCTAGGTGTGGGTTAGTCGACGAAGTTCGCGCTTCAATTTTGCCAGAGCTAGCGAGTAATTTTCTGCTTCTTCTTTTCGTGCCCTTTCCTCTTTTTTTGTTAATCTCCCGACTGGCTAGCTCCAGTGGGCTCTCTATTGTGAATAAGGTTAAATGTGATGAATCGCTATCGGGTTTATCAAGCCTAGGCTCCGTGCTGCGCGCGGTTTCGATATTCAGACTTTGTTATCTATTCCATTCCTTCCATATTTTATCGAACATTACTTGTCGTACTCCTTTTAGCGTAAATTTCTATTTTAATATTATTAAATTATATGTTATTTTATATAATAATATAATAAATAATTATTTTATGCAGATAATAGTTATATATTATTTTGCAAAGAATTAATTAAATATGATTAAATGTAATTAAATTAATAATTATAAAAAAAAATTGATGCAAGAAGAGAGAGAGTAAAGTTGCTTTCATTGTTACATCTAATGACTATTAACTATAAACAATTAATATAAATATAAACAATTAATAATTAACTATTATTAAATTTGTCTAATTATAAGCAATAACTTCCCTGAAATTTTGAAAAACTCAAAAATGTGATTGTATTGTACATAATATAAAAAATATGATTTGTATATATATCAGTGTTGCTGATTAATACTTTATGAAATTAATAATTTATGATAGTATTTATGTAAGTATAGTATTTATGAAATGAATGGAATCTTCGTTGTAATATTCTCTATTCCGAAATACTATGATCAGATATCATAGATTCAAGATGTGAAATATGGACGGAAAGGAACGTTTTCTTATCTCAGTTTGGTATCACGTTCAGTTTCCAGACTTTGAGTAATGATATATTAGCTTATTTGATACAGAAATTGCCTATTACTTCCTACATATTGGTCAATATGTCGATCATCATGATGTTGTTATCGATGTTACAGGATCTATCAGGAATTATCTTATCGATTATCATGAATGGTATTTATCTGCCTGATGAAAACTGAATGCACATATTATGGCTAGCAATAAGATCCCGATGATTATCAAGCTTTATAATTGACTCAGTATTTCATTCAACGAATATAAAAAAATCTCAGTAATATAATTTATAATTAAAAAGTATTAATTATTCGATAATTATTTTAACGATGAGAAGAGAAGGCATACTTCGCAAATGAAATAATATTCCCGTTACATGTAAATCGCGAAATCAATTTCCAGAATGTAAATGTTTAATGATCTGTTCGGTCAAGAATTGAAAGCTGTAATGAACGATGAAATGGAAAAAAAAAATAAGATTGATTCAGAACGAAATAAATTTTAGATAATCTATTTTAACCAAGTTATAAGTACGCAGATGGAGAAGGTCAAAAGGAGCAGAAATTGCGTTAGATTAGGATTAAGTCGTTTTATTCTGAACCATCTCTTTTTCTCGAAACATGCAACCTTCATCCATATTTTGCTTTATAGTGATCCAATCATCGCATCGTCTATATACGTTGAACTTTATTCATTCTGGCTTTGTTTCCAAGATTGAATATTCCAATATATCTCACGCAGCGTCACTTTGGAAAATTATATGAGATATACTTATTCTTTATTACGTATAATTTATGAAACATGCAAAAGATAAAGTATAAGAAAGTAAATAATAAATGATGAGAGATTTTTTTTCATGAGATCCATTCTATATATAAGACCTTTATTAGAACATAACATTCATAACGCAATTGAAACTTTTTTTCTAATTAAGTGACAGTAACTTGTTGCACATGCTTAAACAAAAAAGTATATTCTCCAGTTATGATAATATCTGGAACAATTTAAAGAAATTTTGCATTCTGTACGCTTCTACATACGTTTTTGTTTTATGTATAGTTTGTGTATGCATAGAAAGTCATTTTTAAATTTATCATTAATTAAATTAGAAAAAACATATCATTAAAATATTAAACTAAAATCAAATTATTGTTTTAATGTTTAAGTACAGTATTTATGTTAAAATAGCACAATGTAACGAAGTAACAAGTATATAATGTATATTATCTTGTATAAAATATATTTTTATCTGTTTATATGTAGTCTCTCATTGCTCATAGATAGAATTATTTCATTGTAAAATTCTTTTATGGTAATTATATCGCTTAAGCAATTTTAACAAGTAGGAGTATTATAGACTGTAGAATTTGAAAGCAGGAAGTCTCTTGTGAAGCGCGCGACAACAATGTTTAACAAAAAATATATTTTTCGTTAGAATGTAAACCAATCGAAAGCAGTATTATTTAATACTAAAAGTCAGTACTAAGTATTCGACTAGTTAAGTGATTGTACATATATTGGACCCAACTATTATGATGGAAAACGTGAAATGAAAAATAGGCAATTTAATTTTACGCATGATAGTATGTACGCATGATAGTTTGTACGCATGATAGAATACGTGTTTATATGTTATATTTTATATAATATATTTATAACATTTATATAGTACATACAATACATTATATAATATGTTTAATGTAATACTTTACCCACTATATTCTTCTAAAACAATGGTAATCTACACGTTTTACCATGAGAATCGAATAATTAGAAATTGTTGACGCGTTCTGTTGTCTTTATTGTATGATCTACAAACAGACCTATAAATACTAATCTATAAACTAATATAATGTAAAATCGACGTTTTACTACGCATGCTCAAGTCACATCCTCTATCTGGAGACACTGGTAATAACATAGCTAAGCTATGGCGCGAGACACGGACGTGCTTCCTTTACGCGAACTGGCGAGTTGCGTCAGATCGAAGTTATCAGGAATTTGTAGTACGAGCTTTTTCTTCCTAGTTCGAGCATCCCATTGTGATAGCTATGTGAACCCCTAATAAAAGGTGTATTCAGAATATTCCTGTCTTGTCTCGTTATTAACCGGCTTCTCCTTCTTCTCGCGTTTCAATAGAAATAATACTGTTTATTGTTAAGAAAATTCAAATAATATGTTAATATTTACATTCTAGAGAAGAGTATTATTAATATTTACGAGATTTAATATTTATATCAATAAGTCACATAATAAAATACAAAATAACACGTAAATGATTGATTTTTTGATATTTCCATTTTAACTTCTCACCGAGGGTCATTTGTCCAGGCGATTTTTATATTTCTGAATATTTTGAAAATAAATGAGCACAGGCGCGCCGTTCTGCTTCTAAAATACTTAGGGGTGGAGGAAGATACCCATGAAAGCCGAGCAGTGGACATAATTTTCTCGCTGAGCAGCGGATATTTAAAATCGAGCGAGGACACAAATGATCCTCGTATACATTCAACGCATATTTGTCGTACAAAAAAAAATTTTTTTTCGCATTTCTTGACTATTTTTATAAATAAAATACATATAAAGAATGAAAAAATTTTTATTTATCGTTATCTTAAAATAAAGATCGTTCTGCAGAAGAAATGACATTATAAGTGAATGATTTCTTCGTTCTTACAATGTTATCTCGCATGTTTTTATTTAGTATATAAGATTACAAAGTGTATGAGATTACAAATTTTGAATAAAAATGAATTTTTATCATCTCGTTAAGAGAACCATTCAAGATATCGAACCGAACTTCCATATTCGGATTTTTTCGCCGTTGTCAAGTACAATGTTTATGAGAATTTTTATCGATACCTTGAAAGCGTTTTTAATATTAAAAGTATCTACTATTTTGATTACATATTTCTTCAATCCGCCAAATCTTGATATTTTCGCAAAAGAATTCCTAGAGAAGCAATTGCCATGCTTAATCGACTGTGCTGTAATCATTATAATTTTAATTTTGGTCTCTTTCGTAAAAATCTAGTTGATGATCCCTCATATGCGTGTGAATTTCCCACACAAGATATTCTGCATATCATTTATGACTGTCCTTCTCTAAAGCCCTCTACCTTCAGTGGTTTATCGACCGCGTGTCGGACGAGAGGAATTCCCACTCTAAGTTTATACAAGCTATTTTAAACTCTTCAAAATACTTTTGTCGATTGATTCTTAGTTTTAGCAAAGCTTGCAACAAACCGTTTTGATTTCGTATCTCTTTTCGCGCTTTCTCGAAATGGTTTCGCGCAGGTGCAATATCCTGCCCATGCCCCTCCCCTTCCCATCCTAGCGGAGCCATTGCTTCGCTCAACACTCCGTCCCGTGATTTCGGTGCGAGCGTTTCTTGCTTCACCTCTGGCACACCATATCAGTAATCTCTTAGTGTCCGTTTACAACACAATCGCTAGTTTTTCTATTTTTAACGTGATCTCGTCCTCTTATTTCTTCCATTTCTTTGGAAGCGAAAGCTAATAAGTAAAGAAGAAGAAGAAGAAGAAGACTGAACAATTGCATCTCGAAGCGTCCATTTTGATCTCATTGCTATTGATCATAGACATTCACAGCAATCGGTGCCTAGAATTTTTTCACTGAACCAACCATTCAGGAAATTTTAATTAAATTGACGATTATTACTAAATCTTAATGATTAGATATTGATTTTGTAAAAGGATGGAAATAATCGACTATTATGCTTTAAAGAAAATAATCGATGTACCAAAATGATACATTTGAAAATCGTTTTTTTCAGGGATGATGCTTTCTTTTAACAATGTCCCATCCCTAAACTGATTGCGCTCGACAACAATCAAGCAGATTAGGTGCATAACCTGCTTGATTGTGTCGTCGAGCTCAATCTTCGCGTCGGGTCACGTTGGGTTGTGTATGTAATTCGTTTTTTATTCCAAGTGATTTCGAGATGAATAATTAACCAGTACTAATTAATAATAATAAATCGGTAGAATCGTTTGTAAATTGTTCTCCGTAAATCATTCGTGTGATATCGATTCGGATATCGATAAAGTGCGTAAGTAAATTAGCGAAAGTGTTACAATTTTTTAGATACTATTTTTAAAAGAAAAACAAACTTTTGTTTCAATACTTGATGTTAACCCTTAGTATACGTGTTAGTTTTTGGCACTCTTTATACACACGTTCGCTCATTCGTGTTCTGGCTTAATTTTCAACACTTTTACAAGTATATATTAGGTGTTGGAATTAATTCGTAGCGTTTTTAATGAAAGAATGTTATTTATTTCACATGAGCATTAAAAAATACATTAATGAAAGTACTTCCCATCACTTGTAAAACGCTACGAATTAATTCCAACACCTAATATAAATTATTAAACAATTTTTACATATATTTTGACATTTTTAGAATGTATTTGTGCAGTTCTATATTCATAACAAATTGTTGTAAGTAAATATAATTAACGAAAAATACACTGTTTCGTATAAAAATGTAAAACTCTGGCTTGTTTCATACAAAAATGTAAAAAAAAATATGATTTAATATCTTAAAATTGACATTCCAAACTACAAAAAAAATAATTTAAATGGCTATCCAAAAAGTTTAGTTATTGAGTACCTGATGTTTTTTTAATATGCATGAATGGCTATAAATTGAAGGTATATTGTATTTCCATTTTAAAACAATGCATTTTATTATTGCTATTGTGTTAAAAAAACTTATAATTTGTTAGGAAAATGTTTTTATAACATTACAGACAACATAATATGTAATATTACTGATAACATTTAGAACAAGGATACCAAAAATCGCATTTATTAAGAGCTAATATGTTGTTTTAGGGTTACATTTTTTTTTAATAATTCGCAAAATATTCCTGCAATATAACCGAGAATTAGTGGAAAATAAAAAAAAATAAAAAATTTTTAGTTACAAAAAATGTACATACGTTGGATCATTTGTGAGCCAGAGATGAACCAGAGACTTCGGAGTTATGCTGGAGTGGTCATTGTCGGTATTTCATAGATCGATATAAATCTCCGAATTTATTGAATGGAATCAAAAATCCTTTTGCAGGATTAAAGTAGACGCAAAATTTTTGGTCGTGATGCGATATATTTTGTACTAAAATAAAAAAAAAATTAAAAACTTACATTTTTTCAATTCGTAGAGCTGTCGCCTGACAGTAGATGTTTTCTTAATACAAAAGTTTTATAGCTCGTATGGATACGATAGTGTATCACTCAGTACAACGTGCACAAACAATACTAAGTTTATGAAACTAAGATTAAAAGTTTCAAAAGAAAGATTTATATTAATTTGCAAATGACGTATATGAACGTTGAGCGAAGACTCGGAATGATAAACAAAGCAATAATTGTGTTTAGCAATGGGTTCGATCTTCTAAGAAATGGCGTTGCAATAAGTTAGATAAGGACAGATGAATGCGTTTGAGCGAGACACAACGATATATAATAAGTATTACAAATGAATGAAAGATGTCACTACTACCAAATTTGGAATAGTTTTATCGGTAATACAGATGGGTCCAGCATCCCCTTAAAAGATACATACAAATTGAGACTGGTAACATAACTTATTCTTTAGATGCCCAACTTTTTTTAGAAATAAAAAAAAGATCGGTATTTGATTAGATGATTTTAGTATTTAAAAAAAAAAAAGAAATGCGGGATACGAATAATCTAGATGTGCGTATTAAAAGTTAATTTGTCATGGGAATATAAAGTGCATTGTTTTTTCATGATTGTGATCGAAATTTATAAGTTAAAACAGGATAAAAACAACGAATTTCTGAAAGAGAGAGAGAGAGAGAGAGAGAGAGAGAGAGTGTGTGCGTGCGTGCCTTATTATGTGAAACGAAATAACTCTACGTCCTTAGATAGCTGATCACAACGAATGATCGCTCGAGTTAAGACGCTCGATATGCCGCCCCTGCTTACCTTCTATACATAGCCAGTGATTCGCTAACTTTATGCTTTAATAAGTCAAAAAGTAAGCGTCGGATAAAATTTTCGTAAAAAAAAAATCGTCTCAGAATTCAGAAACATGTCTTTGCAAGGACACGGGGTTATTCTGAATAGGAATGCATGACTTTCCACTACATAATACATATAGAGACATACAATTTTCACGTGGAAAATGCGTCCATAGTCGATCTACCTCATCCCTCCCCCTCTATTTAGAGTCATTAACGCAAAGTGGGGAATTAATCATTGATTTTGATTATTAATGACTTTTTAACGAAGCATAAGTGCGACAAAAATTTATTGGAGAGTATTTAGAATCATGACTCTGATAATATAAGGTTATCGGCAATTGCTTCCCTTTTCTAGTTTTACCTTTAATTTATTTCTAAATTTAATTTATTCATTTCTGTGTTTATTACAATAACGGTATGATTATTGTAATAATCATATAGAAAAAGTCAAGAAATATATTTAAAAATTTTGTAAGTTGTACTAATTTTTATAGCTAAATTTTATTTTCTAATCAAGATGGGTAAAATAAATAACTAATTTTAATTTAACATTTAACAACACAAATTGAATAAGTAGAAACGAAACTTATGACTTTTAATTGAAAAATTCAATATAATAATGTTTACACTTTAGTGAATAATTACTGTTTTGCTCTCTCTCTCTCTCTCTCTCTCTCTCTCTCTCTCTCTCCCTCTCTCTCTCTCTCTCTTTCTCTCTTACAGCTATTTATGGAACAGATTTCATGAGATCGCCCTAGTAAAAAAAAATTGATAGAGAACGATAGGATTTTTATTAATTTGTATCGTTTTCTATAAGTTTATATCATTTTCTATGGTTGACCTTGCGAACATCAGCACGATTGATCGGATATGAATCTTATCATATTTTATCGGATTTTATAAGATTTATGTACGAGGGGTTCCTGTAAGATCTGTTTCAAATTAGTGAACTTACGAACCAAATTTTATATTCAAAACATTAAGATTTTTTTATCGTTCTCTATCAACGTTTTTATCAGAGTGAAGCGAATTACATTTCCCAACCTAACAAACTTTCACGATTGACATTTCGATTCGCAGAACAATGCTTCTTTTGCTAAATTCGTTCGTTTTGTGCAAAAACATGACGAATGAACCTATAAGTTTTATCGGTATTGAACATGAAGGAATTAAACTTATAACATTTACCACTGAGGTAAATCTTTTTAAAGGAATGAAATATTGCCATTCTTTTTCAATTAGTAAAACGTTTTCACTCTTTTTTCAAAATTAACTGTATTTTCATTCTTTTAGAATAAGATTTCATTCCAAGAAGTTTTTGAGAGTAAGTACTATTAGAGTCGTCACTAAATTATTCATAGCCCTGTGGTTAGGCCATTAGCCCCCAATCCGTTTATTTTTTAAAAACATTAATAGTATAAGCAAAGACAGATAAACAAAAAAAATCTGTTGGATTTTGTTAAGTAAGAACTATATTTACTATCTATAAAATGAAAATTAAATATCAGACAATTATATATAATTGTAAAACAAAAATTTTAAGAATAAAATATTTATTTACGTGTACGATTTTTTTTAATTGTAATGTAAGTTCTACACAAATGTGTCCATTTCGAGATATCACAGCAAACTAAGCGACAGTCACTGCTGCGTGCTCAGATACGTTTATGCGTATCTCGCGCGATTTGTTTGACATAGCCTTGATTATTCTACTTACCCCTATAGTCTACTGATCCCGGTTTCTCCTATATCTGAATAATATTGACAGATAATACTGACATTATTTAAAATAGATATATTGTTTATTTATTCAAATTCACATTATTTATATATATATATATATATATATATATATATATATATATATTGTAAGAAGCATGGACGACATACGCGAAAACGACACGGAATGTAACAAAATAGTATATGAACGTTGAAAGATTGTCAATTAGTTATTAATTTTGATGTTCGTCGATTCTGCCAAAAAGGTAAAAAAAAAAAGGATGACTGATTTTGACGGAGCCTTTTAATATTACTTTATGTAACTTACTTTTTATAAATATATATAATAGAGTTTTCCTCTGTTATAAAATGTTAAAATAAAAACTATGTTAGAAAATAAATAAATTTCATAACGATACTATAATATATGCATGTAATTCGAATATTATTGCTTTAATATTAAAATCTCTCTCTTCAGATTGTACAATGACAATTTTTATTTCTCTTAATATTTATTTTATTTAAAATCAATTATTTCAAATTTTTGAAAATAACTTTTTAATATTATTAATTGTAACTTAGTGATTATAAAATTAATTAATACAATTGAAACACACCTTAAACATCTTATTAGTATTTGTTCGAAGGCTGGTATATATGAGTAGGTCGTAATATGATAACGCAAAAGGAACTTTTAAAATACAATTTAGAAATAAACAGAATGCAATAAAATTCGAATAATTTTTTTAATTTTTAACATTATTTTCAATGTTTTATCATTTAAAAAAATTGTGAAACGCAAGTTATGAATCGCGATTTAAAGTATTTTAGACTAAAGGATTTTTTTGTATTACCAATAGAAGTAGATATTTTTCTATAAAATCACTTTATACAGTTTACCTCAGAAATATTTATTAATAGAAATTAATTACAGATATTAATAAAATTATCTTAATTTGTCTACATTCTACAATATTTTATCTAGAAAAACTAATTATTTGCCTCCAAACACGCAAGTAATTATAGATCATAAAAATTAGTAAATATAAGTGCGATATTGATAGGATTAAAATGGGGATTTATTCTCACGATGCGCAAGCAAAGTGCAGGCAAACGAAAGGTGTAAGCTCAGATTAATAGAGGTCGATTTCAGTATCGGAGATGGCAAATCGTGGTAATTAATATCGCCATTTATTCCACGTCACGTGCACGCCTACATGCGTACACACATACACACACACATACACACGCAAAATATAGACGCATACGCATGCGTACGATAAAGTGAGTATGCGAAACGCAGACGACATACACGCTAGGAAATAGGCATACGTTCGATCAATTGAAAGGAGAAATACATATTCCAACTTTCCAAAGATATTAATTAGCTTTCGCAGTTCATCGAGCTGGTCTCCACAAGGTTTTCGGAATGGGCACATTTCACACGCAGCTACGCAATTTCGATGGGCGCGTGCGATTATACGCGTGATGGCTCGTTGGAATTTAATTGTTGAGTTCGAGAATTTGTATGGTTCATTGACGCGCACTGTTTGAAATGAGCGCGATTTGACACATTTGAACGGATCTGAAAGGGGAAGTTGATAAATTTATAGACTGTCATTATTCATAATATTTTACTTGTGAATTAATATAAAAATCATTAAATGCATTAATTGACGGTTATTTTAAAATTTATATTATAAATGAAGTAAAATCTATGAAATAGATATCTATAACTTGTTCAAAATAGAAAGTACCTTGAATAAATTACATTTATCAAAAACGTTGATCCAACGCTGATCGCTAAATACATAGATTGTGATTACATTTGATTTGCTAAATCGGGCTTTCAATTGATTCTGCTACTACGTTATAATCTAATAATCTGCTGGGATATTACTGTTCTTGCGAAAATCAAAATCGACACCTATTGATGCGTTGTTCCAATTGGCATATTGAGATATGGGGCTTGCAAACGCCAATTGCTAGTTAGTAACATGCGCAATCAATATGATCAAATTCCGGAGTATTAATTGATCCTCTATTTATTTTCTATTTTTTATTCTTGATCTTTCATTATACTACTTTATCTTTCACACTGTATAATTAAGCAAATCCATTAAAAATATATTTTATTAACAAAATCTGTTTCTATACCTTAATTATTCTTTATAATATCAAAATAGAAGTAATGTATTTTTAATATATTATTTAATTTATCTTATAATAGTAATTTATAATAATTTATAATAATAATTAATTAATATTTACGTATAATTTTATGTTGACTTTCATTGGAAATATATAATAATTATATGACATTATAATTTATGTGTTAATGATATTAAATTGTAATTTTGTAATGCACATATATAAGAATATAAGAAGAAACTGGAAATGTTTTATAAAGATGGCACATCTCTGATAACAACTTATTAAGTTTGCTGACGGTTTAATTTTGATGAAACTATGCTGCATTAAGTTAAATACATACATATACACACAGTCTCCCTCTCTCTGTCTCTCTCTCTCTCTCTCTCTCTCTCTCTCTCTCTCTTTCTCTGCACAATTTTCTCAATTATGCTCGCAAAATAATGATTTCCTGCTGTTTATTTCATGGAATACCATAAGTAACTGGAATCATTATTCAACCACAACAAAGGTTAATTATTCGGTAGCGCGCTTAATATATGCCATGAATCGGAATCATTTTGAACAGCGCGAACGGTAATTATTCAGCTTTATCTAAAATCAACGAAAATTATAAGCAAATTTTATTATGTTATTCATACATTCTTAAGATTGTGCATTTTATTTTAAATACTGAGTAACCAGCATTCACTGTTGTCTTAATCTTAATTTACACAAACATACTTTTTAATAATTTTTTTCTGAATTTTTTTTTATCTATATTTATATATAATATATATTTTATCTAAAATAACGCAATTAATCCTTAAAATGGATATACGATACAGTACACGTGTCCATCAGCAATTTCGTTTCTACTTCTTTGTTTTTCGCATCTTATTTGTTTCCGTGAAATGGCCAATATGCACGCAATACTGTGTCGCATAGAATTATTTAAAATTAGAGGATTATTCTGCAAAGAATATTACGAAAGTTCAATCTGAGTCTAAATCTGTCTGACTATTTCGAAGATTTATGTGAAATAGATAATAAGAGAATACCAGAAAAAATAATTTTATAATATTATTATATTATAATATTATTATAATTAATATATTAAAGCCCTGATTACAATGTTTTGTATAATTCCTATACAATATATTATTTGTTTTTATATTATAAACAGATTTTTACTGTTGTGCTCGCGCTGAGTCATAAAATTTAAAGATGTGAAGATTTAAAGAAAAGCAAAAAATGTAAAATCTATAATATTGAACGAGAGAGAGAGAGAGAGAGAGAGAGAGAGAGAAAGAGAGAGAGAGAGAGAGTGAGATTAGAAATGTATTAAAAGCCTCGAAATTAAGATGCAGAAGATTTTTATATTAAATTTACGAATATCTAAGAAACTATAACAAACTTATCGAAGACGTTAAAATGTAGAATCTTCCATGTTTTTTAATGTGATCTATAATTGAAGTAATCTATGTTAATCTAAGTCAACGAGGTCAAACATTATATAATTTCTCACTTTGCATCGTAAAAGGAGATAATTTATAACTTTGTATAGCAAAGCAGAGAATAAAAGTTAATTAAAAAGTTATTAAAAGGAATAATTAAGTTTCCTTATATTATATTATAATACTTTGATTTTTTTATTATAATTATAGTAATCTTAATTATATATATGTATATAATTTCTTATAATTTAAGGTATATATACAGGGTTGGCCATATTCGACGGAAAGATGTTTTTTTTTTCAATCATGGGAAAGAGATGTTAGATCGAATAACGTTTCCCATGATTGAAAAAAAAAACATCTTTCCATCGAATATGGCCAACCCTGTACATATATATATATATACATATATACCTAGGTGTGTGTGTGTGTGTGTGTGTGTGTGTGTGTGTGTGTAATATCTTGAAATCTATACATATATCTGCATTAAATTTTTTTATAATATTTTTTACGTATTTAATAATTTCATTAGAAAAATAATAATATTTAATTCATATTTAGCTTGTTTTATTATTTACATATACATTATTGATTTACATATAATATTATTGTTCATCTCGCAATACTTTTAATGTCTAAGAATTAAGATGTAAGAATACAGATAATAACATAAATTAATTTCGTGACTAGTATATCGTATAACACAATAAATATTTTAAATAATTTTCTTTATAGTATTATTCTTTAATATTATTTCACAATTTTTTTCAATGTGCATTTTGTAATTAAATACAACTCTAAAATTCGTTTTTCCATATCTTAATTAATTTGTACATTGTTTTTGCATTGATATTATTATAGAATTACGTTATATACATCGTTTTTAATGATACTATTTGTTTGATAATATAAGTTGAATTACAATGTTTATACAAAACAAAATAAAGAATGAATTTATATATCGTTTTTAATATATAAATATTAATGTAATATAAATTTATTTTAAAATTTTAATAAGTTAAAAATAAAAACAATTTATCATAAAAGAATAATTTTTAATCTTTCGAATAAAAGATCTGCCATTATTATGATAATTCCATGATGATTTCTTTTTCAAAAAAAGTTCATTAACATTTCACATCTATTACTATTAATTTTAATGCATTTATTATTAATTATTTATATTATCATTTATTATCTATTATTTTCATTTCTTTACTAAATTTCTATATTTATTTCTTTATTATTAAAGATCAAATATGCATTAGAGATCTAGTAAACCCCACTCATCATACAGTGGAAGTCTTTTTTGCATTAATTTTTTATAACTTTCACTTTTAAGACCTGGATTTGAAAAACCATCGTTTATGAGCTCTCCTAAATCTTTCGCCTCAGTTTTACAACACAATACTATTGGCAAAACTGTGAAGGATGCTATCATCCCGTAGCTAGCTCTTCGTTTTAAGACAGCCTTCAGTTCCTCCATAGTGGGTGGCTGCGTATTGCAGTTTAGTTGTTTCATAGTCATCGATAAAGTGCCAAGATATTCGTTTAATAGAATATCTTTCTTGTTTTCAATGATATCCGGTGCAGGACTTGTACTGAGAAAATAGAGAAGATCGAGTGCCGGCGATGTGTAGACACACAGTTGGAAGTCCACCTATAATATCAAACAAATCTTTTGGTCGATCGATCTTTTGAGCCTTCGGCAATTGAATTGGAAATAAAATCCATGCACCGGGAAAGAAGTGGGAAATTCGTGTTTAAGAAGTCGTGGCGAGAGAAAGTTGAGCTTGTGCAGACGACACGGGCAGACAGGTGGCAAATGTACCTGAATGCGATCGAACTGGATTTATTGCATTATTCAGAACATATGCCGCCTCTTTGTCTTGATCACTAAAGTATTATAAGTACTTAAAATGCATTAACATATAAATATTATGACAATGTATTTAAGAATATCATCTATTTATTTTATTTACGTTATTTCTTTTTAATAAACTTATGTTATTGCAATCAATTATTAGAATTAATAAAAATTCAGAAATGTAGCTAATTGAAACAAAGTACTTATGAGATAAACTATGTTTTTATTTTTTAAATTAATATAATTTCAATATGTTTTATATTTTTTTAAATTAAAAAGATATATTTTTTAAATAAATACGCTGTTTCAACAATATTAATGGTATCAGTATAAATTAAATTTTATGAATTTCATTATTTTATTTAAGATTAAATCTTAATTGCAATATATGCCCACAATTATAATAATTCAATAAACGTTTGTGTTTAAAGGAAATATTATTTTTTTATAACACAATGATACTTACAAAAATGTGATCAATAGGATTGCCATCATTGTCATATTTGAACAACATATTGTTCACCCATACATCACCATGATTAATAACATTAAATTCATCATCAGAACGCCTGGTTGCATCTATTCCTATTTGATATACGTGATCGACAAGTTTAGCAATTTTATCCGCGTATCTAGCAACAAAAATCATATAAACATTGTATGAAATAAAAACAGCACAATTTATACTCATATTTGCCTTAATATGTTTACTTTTTTCATATCAAACATTTATCTGATGCATATGAAATATTTTTTAGACATCAAAGATACCAAAAGATTTGCGGATTATCGTGCTTTTATCCATTGTTAATACCTAATCTCTGGGCATTAGCAATGGATAAAAACACGGCGATAACCCGCAAACCTTCTGGTATCATTGAAGGTAATACCCGTAAAAGCCTAAAAGCATTAATTTAGACATTAAGGAGAAAATAAATATTTCCGTTTATGTATATAAATCTTACTTTTTCATTTCTGGCCAGGTTGCGACTTCATCTGCTAGAGCTTTAACACTCATATTGAAAAAACCTCTCAATTCTGATGGTTGCAGGCTGCTAAACATTCCTCTTGCATACATATCTTTTTGCTTCGGTTCCTAAATGTTAAAATATTTTTATTAAAAGATTATACTAATGTTTATCCATTTGGTCATAAAGTTAAATAGTTGAATTTGTAGTGTAGATTGGAAATTTGAAACGTTATACGGGTGAGGCTCTACAAATAATCTACCATCATAATTTTAATAATATGCAATTTTTTAACAAATTTAAAGCAGATTTTTTTTTTATAAAACAAATTATTATTTATCACAACTTCTTAATGTAAAATATTTTAATTTTAAGTTATGAGTTTTTAAATATAAAAAGATTTATTGCTTACAATTGTAATTGAGACACATAAATATCTCTTTAAGCTAAAAGTTTTTTCTTTTTAATTGCTTTAGTTTCAAAAGTATTTCATATATCATGTATGCGCGATATTTTAGTCAAGGAAAAGTCAATTTTCTTTACCAAGAGAATTTGATATATTCATTTTTTAGTAAATTGTTTTTCTTTTTCGTAAAGGACACTTTTTCAAATTGTTTTCTTGGCTACGTGCCGAGGCACGTGCCGTAATAAAGGATAATAAAGGATATTGGACTTTGGTTAAAACGGTTATTCTCCGCCAGGCATTTCTGCTGGATCACTCGTCGTTTCGTACAGTTTCAAACTTCTATTCGACTATACAAAATCGCTGCGGTTTATGGTAATCATTATGCCGCACGCATTATTACAATGCACGTATCTGTTGTATCAGAGTTTAGGACTCCAATGCACGATATTTGTCTTAGATGGTTTCAGTTACGTAACAATCGTTACGTAACTGAGGATAATAATTTTTCCTTATCTTAACACATATCTGTTCGATCTCTTGTAAATATTCTATGACTAGTAATTACTTAAGTTTTATATGCATCGTTTATTGCAAAATAAACGGTTAAGTTTTATCTTTCCATACATGTTATTTAAAATTAATTTAAAGCTAATTCCATGTATCATAAGATAAGTATAAGATTTATAAACATTTTGTATTTCTGTGAAAAACTTTACTGCAAATATAACCTATTTTTTTATCAATTGCATTTATCTGGATTTATTTAAGAACAAAATTTATTATAAAAATATTATTTTTTACTTTTTTTAACAAAAGAGTTATTTAATGAATGATATTTTATTCTAAATAAATTAAAACCAAATACATAAATAAAACATGGTTAAAGTTTGAAGTCAATTAAAATTAACTGTATTGAAATAAGGCGTTTCGCGGCGTCTCCGTGTCCAAATCCATTTTTAGAATGCCAACATTTCGTGAACATTACAATTCACTTCATCAAGACGAGAGAAGCAGCTTGATGTTGAAAATAACAAACTGCTGACATTTTTCTTACTAGGTGCATGTCATGTTTTTTAATAGATACTCCGAATAATACAGCACAAGGAATTATTGCAATGTGATATTTATGCACTCGAAGTCGACATTCCATATACGAGGGCAAGGTGAAAAGTAACCGACCTCAACATGAAAACTATGTACAAAGTTTTTAGTTAAGTACCAAGTGTTATATATCAAATTACTCGTATTAAAAATATCTATAATTTATACTTTGACCACTTTGCTAAACAATTCACAGCTAAAAAGTTATAGCCAAAAAACCATAAGAAGAAAAAAAGCAAAAAACGAAAATTTAAGAAAAAAAGTACGACTTGTTGTTGAAGATGCAGTCATCGAAGTCAAACTTTTCGGTATATATTCAAGTGTTATATATCATATTGCTCACATTAAAGGCGGCTACAATTTCTGCCTTGACCATTTTTCTCTACAGGTTAGCATAGGCTCGGTAGACTTATAAATTGCTGCGGCAGATTTAAAAAAAAGCGCTAACATATTTTTGACTCTAACTTTTTAGCTATGAATTGTTCAGAAAAGTGGTCAAAGTATAAATTATAGATATTTTTAATACGAGTAATTTGATATATAACACTTGGTACTTAACTAAAAACTTTGTACATAGTTCATGTTTTCATGTTGAGGTCGGTTACTTTTCACCTTGCCCACGTATATTTTTTATATTTAATATTAAAGATTTATTAATGCAAAAATTTGAATCTTGTATCGTTCTGATTCGTGATATTAAATTTTTAATAATTGTAATGAGATTATTACATTACGATTGATTGAGTCATGCGTAGTGATTTACCTTCTCGCATACGGCTACAGAGGCTGCATGAAACCTGGCTATTCCGCGAAGTGCCAATACGCAATGAGTTAGGTCAAGACCAGACAGACGACAAGCCATGCGGAAGCCGAGAGGCGCGAGATCCTCGATCGCCAAAAGCGTTGGATTTTCATTTTGTACGTATAGACCTTTTCCGCTTAAGCGGTGCTTTGGGTCTAACACCTTATTCATTTTATCCAAGGTACCTGACATCATTAATATTTCGGTTTGAAAGAGACCTGATTGCGCGATCTGTAACAAGTTTATTTAAAACTAATAAATGGAATTTTTTTAATTTAACAAGCATGCAATTATTTTTGCGATATAAAGGTCTAACTAGCAAGTTGTGCGATAGAAAGTTTCAATTAGCAAAAAAAAAAAAAAAAAATTTATTCCACAAATGAAAAATTGTTTTGGAACAACTAAAGAACATTTTTTGTAAATATATTTATTTCTTTTGCTTTAATTCATAAAAAGCATTGTATCTTTAGTCTGATTATCCGAAAATAATTATCTCAATCTTTTTTTTTTAGTAGAGATCTATTCTGAAATAATGAAATTTTCTAAGTTTGATTTCTCTCTCCCTCTCCCTCCCCCCTCTCTCTCTTTCTCTCTCGAAACATTTATAATACATTATATAATATAAATTAAATCAATTTACAAGTTCCTGTCGAACACCATCGACTGTAGGCGAGGCTTTGATGATGATTGATTTCTTCTCTGAAATCTTACGGCCACCTTGATCACGTGAAAATTCGACAGTAATCCTGATCATGTCGCTGGCGTAGTTGTCACCTTTGCTCGTGGCCGGTTTCGAGAATATATCGGTCACTTCGATAGAATTGTCGCCTTCCGACTTTCGCAGGATCTTCTCCGCGAAGCATAGATTCAGCCATGTCGGTGTCTCTAGGGCCATTTCTGAAATTGGAATTGGAATTGGAGAATTTCTCCGACAAATCATTGTTCTTCCCGCCGTGTCACGAAACGCGAAAACGATTCTTTACGATAACTTATTGTTCGCGGCGAAATTTATCACGTTTTCTCTCTTTCTCTCTTTCCAGCCACCTCTCTCCGCTTACATTCCGGCCTTTCCACCCTTTCCTTCATTTTCCTCCCGCCGTTTTTTTCGACCGTTTTTAACGTTATCGTTTCTCTTTTTGTGACCGTCGATATTCAAGACGGACGTATTCCCCTGCATTTGAGATCGCTGTTTCAATTAAGAGTGTAATGGGAAGCCGCTTTTCCCTTTTCCCTTTTTGGCCAACGGCATACGTACGTTCCGCGTTGAGATCCCGTCGAACGTGATCGAGTTGCGGTATTTGCGAGAAATTTACGACACGTCTGGCGCGCCGCGATCGCGTACGTACTTGTGGCCGAACGACGTCGGCCATATTTCACCTTGATGAGTTTTCTCAGAAATATTTTCCGCAGTTTCCTTAGAATCAGATCTGTAGACGGACATTTAATGATCGAACTTACAAGGAATATATTTTATTATTATATAATTTTGATAGTATAAAAATAATTTATACACTGAGAAACAAACATAGTAAATTTTAATATATATTTAGTTGAATATTGCCAATTAAATATTTATTAAATATAAAGAATTATTTATTTGGTGCAAGAACTATTTATTTGGTTTAACAATCATTCTGTTTATTATACAAATATTCATTTACTTACTAAATAAATTTACTTTATAAATAAATATTTAATTTAAGGCAGTATTAAAGTATTTACTAAAATCGACTATATTTTTTTTAAGTGAAGCAAAAAATATGAAAAAATTATATTTAAAATATTTTATAATTTATGTAACAGAGTGACAAATAAATAATGAAACTTTATTTTTTAATTCCCATTTTATATAAACTTTATTTTAATTAAACTCTCTCCTCTCTCTCTATCTCTCTCTCTCTCTCTCTCTCTCTCTCTCTCTCTCTCTCTCTGTGTGTGTGACTTATATCTTGTAATTATATAATGCATTAATTAGAATGGATTAAAGAAAATTTTGACACGAAAGATGATATTAGCATTAGGTATATTATCTACATATCTTATATGACTTATATATTTCTTTTTAATATAATTTCCACGTTACATAACTCTAACAAGCTAAAATTAATACTTGACATTACGAAAACAACAAGATGAAATTTTGAAGCCGTTCACTCACGTAATAATTACTTAAACAAGTACGTAATTATATATTATGCTTACAATTATATATTTACAGTGAAATTACTGTGTTATTAAAAACGATGAATAACATATTATGTATTTCTTCATATATCAAGGTTAAATTAATATGATTAATCAAAATTATTGTATATTTTACATATTATTTTTTTATATATTATTTTTTATTTATATTTTAAATATAAAAATTGTTTAATTCCTTTACAACTTTATATAATAATAGCCATCGGTCAGTTATGTCATATCATGAAATATAAATCGTCTTGATTATTTATTCTCTATTGCCATTATTTCGTATATTTTGTATGTCAGACTTCTTTTGAAACAGCGTTAATTATATTTTTATTAAAACAGCGTGTAATTGTTCAAATTTCATTGTCATTTGACATTAAAAGTCGGATTCATCAAGGCAACGATATCAAAGCAACGATACACAAAAAAATTTAAACAAGATGTATGCGATAAGCAAGTAAACATTTTGGTTTTGCTGCTGTTTGTTTTTTGCCCTACGTTTTTTATATGTCATAGATGCCAAAAATTTTTTTGTTTTAGAACTAAAAATGGAAATTTTTAACCAGTCTATTGTGTATAAAATATTAATCTTATAAACTACATATGAGATGCTCAAATAAATAATTAAATCATGAGAATTGTTGGATTAAATCTTTCTTATCTTACAAGATAATGAATTCAAGAATCTCTCCTTTTGATATGTGCTTTGGAAATGTTATATTATTAGCAAAATAAAATTTTAAGTGTGATATATTATGCTATCAGCAAAATAAGGTTTTAAATGTTTTGATGTACATCAAGGAAATAAAACATTATTTAAAAAAGTCGAATCTTATGTTTCTAAGAGCTATCATCGAAAAGAGATATAAAAAAATGTTTTAAATGAATTTTTGCATTAAACTTTTAATATAACGATCCTATAATAACTGTATTTTATAATACATGAAATCGTAAGTAACATTATGTTGTTGCGTGAATGCATTTATTAATTTTTATTAATGATGCGTTTCGATACGAGTTTCTCGGAACTTCGTCTCATTTAAAGTAATATTTCCTAGATTAGCATACGTTATCTGTTTTTTCTCCTCTCGTCTCGTCTTTTCCCGAAAAAATCGGAGAAATCTATGTCAGTTGCGATTAAAATGCTATCTCATTATATAAATGATTTTAAATAAATGCAACGTGATAATCTTGAACGTCTCGAGATAAAATTTCAGAATTTTAAGCGAGAAGTCCCTTGAGATGAGAAAATTTTATCAATCATTTGTTTTTGTTGAATAAATCGCGGTATATTGATGTTTTCTCGTTTTGCCTTGCTCTAATTCTGTAATGCACTAATTGTTATGTGCATAATTAATTTCTTACTTTTCAAATAAATCTTAATATCAAATTAATGTTTGATTTATTAGTCAATTTTTGTAAATACAATTTTAATAAATATGTTATTATTACATGTAAAAATTATATTATGCTTATATTTGTTATTCTCATATATAATATATGTAAATAAATATCTCATATATACGTGTATATACATATATGTATATAAATATTTCAATGCGTTTTCTTGTTAAAAAACGTAATAATTTGTATTATATTGACAAATTAAAATAATGTTTGTTATGACTAATATTCTTTAATTTAAGAATTAAAAAGAAAAAGTTTGTGCTATGGCTTTACAATATTTAAAATTTCTACATTATTGTATTTAAAAATAGAAGATTATTTAAAGATATAGAAAATTAGTTATAATTTTATTCTAAGAACTTACAATTATTCGTAATATTTGCATGTCGTTTGTAATGTTTGCTTTACGTGATGTTTGTGACTTAAATTCTTTTTCTGTCAAAAACGCGACTTGTGCAGATTATTTGGCGTAAACTTGAAATTCTCCACTGATGTAACATTTTATGAAATTGATTTATTATAACAATTATAACAATTTTTTAAATTATTGTTAAATTACGTAATCATCGAATTTAATAAAAATCTTTTTATTTATATGTTTCACACACATATACATTGGCAAGTTGATTTCATATTTTTAAAATGTAAAATATATTAACTTCATTTCACTATAATGTTACAGTACAATATTTGTCAAGACTTTATTTAAAATTTTCATTAATAAACTGCTATTGAATATTAATATCAAGAGAACAGAGTGTTGATAATCTCGACATACTGACCTGTAAATTTATTGTATTATTTGTTTTCGATTTTATTTCACTTAATGCTCACTTCACTGCTACGTTTCGTAAAGTCAGCTACAAAATGATACACAGAACAGAAATGACAAGCTTTATATTGACACCAGTGCATTCTTTTATACTCTGAAATGAAATTGTAGGTCTACATATGGTTTCATTTGGCACTACAAATGACCATCACGAACACGACGTCTAATGATCTGCTTGGTCACTATTTATACCGCCGGACTTCCTGATTCATTCTGAGTCTTGGGTAACTGAGACTTGATGAATGTTAAATTCAAGTCGATTTGTCCTTCAATAAAGCAATAGACACTAACCTAATCGACGTAGCAGCAATGATAAAGACGATAGCACTAGTGAGACCACGAACAGTGAATGCGACAAGCAGCTGGCTACATGTACTTATCATCTCGATAGTGAGACAAGAGAGGGGCTTGTTTCATTAAGAAGAAGACTGACAAATATTGAAGAAAATTATAAATAAATGTTTAATGTACTTTGCACAGTTAGTATATAATATATTGAACAAGAAAGATATAAAAAAATGCTGCATAAAATTCATCAGATTTTAAAGATTCATAATTTTCAAAATTAATGTATGCATTATTCGTCGGTGCCCATAATGCTGCCATCCTAAACTCGAATAATTTTTCCGAACGGTGAGAATATAGTAGAATTATTCACGAAGGTCGTTTATCATAAGCGTTATCTCAGGATATGAAATTCATATGTGATATTTAAAGGAAAAAAATCTTCACAGATTTTATTTTGTATTAATACATGCATCTCGATTAATATATCTAGTATTCTTTTATTGTGAAGATAAAGTGAAACAGTGTATTTAGAATTAAGAATGTATTTAGATTTAAGAATGGATTGTTCCACCTTTCGATAACTTCAGCTCATTTACTTATTTTTTTACTCTCTATGCTTTTATTCTTTTACTTTTTCGTTTATTCAGTAGATAAATTATCATATAATTCATCCAAAGATAGAACAACCGCCCTTAAAAGAGCAAGTTCTTAATGTATTTAATAATTGCTTATTATATTTTTGCATTATATATGTATTCATTTATTACAACACTGTATTCTTTTTTTTAAACTATTTATTTTCTTTGATTTCATGATTAAGCTAAATAAGAGTTAGTATGAGATAATTTGATCACTCAATTTATAAAAAAAGTTGTATTTCTACCTATATGACAACTATATGTATAAATACACGCTCTTATGTAATAAATTGCATATTATATTTATGTTTGCACATTATATTTGTTTTCATATTTTTGTGATATGTACACTTCTCTTCACATTTTTTCATTTAACTTATATTCTACTATCACAATCATTATATCTCAGATTTTAATAATTATTAAGATAAGTTTATTCTCTAATATGATAATTCGTAAGAGCTCTCACGCATGATAGTCATATCGCGCATGTAAAAATATTATCATCATGTTGCGATATGATGAGGATACACAGGGGAGTTTAAACTTAACTAGTACTGTAGAATTAACTAGTACTGTACAATTATATGTGACGAGGACGTCCAGAAAATACTTTATGAGGACTCATTTTATCCTGATGATTACTCTGTGCATAAAAGCATCACGATAGTGATGTGTACTTCGTTTCACGATAGGGGCACATGCGTGTATATCATTATATACGATTAAATATGTGTATATATATATATATATATATATATATATATATGTATATATGACATTACTCGATTGAGACTAATATTGCTCACTTGCATGAAGATACATATCACTTGCACGCGTGAATCCGCACGCGTGCGAGTCATATGATCCTCATACAAATAAGGACATCTGTCTAGTGATATGAGGTCACCCTGTGCGAAATCTACATGACATGCGCGCATCGTGAGATCATGGTGCTGGGATATTATCCATGAGAAAGCCTATATTATCCTATCCAAAGATTTATATGAGCACTGTGTGGATAGGAGCACCCTTCATCATTTCAAAATTTGCATTAAAATAATCCACTTCAATACCAAAATACAACCAAACATCAACGAAACCTATCAAATGATGGAAACAAGATTTTTTATTCTTCGGTATACAAGAAATATCAAAATGTTTTCTTAAGGTACCATTTCTTATAATGTTCAATTTTATGCCTTATATATATATATATATATATATATATAATTTTATAATAGAGTATATACAAAAGCAATTTAAAATTAGAATCGCGATGTAAGAAGTTTAACGTGTTAACTACTGTGAGAATTTCTGATACGTAATTTTAAGTGCATGAAGCACGCATGTTACTAATTGTAAGAAATAGATCGTGTACTTATGTAATATAATGAACGTAAACGAAATATTATGAAAAAACAATAGGTTTTACAGAATTTGCATTATAAGTGAGTAATTATTATGACAATAAATATATAATTTGATTAGATTTACGTCTATTAATCCTATGATACAGATGTTTCGGTTATATTTTTAGCTCTCTTCAATGTAATACAGAATAAAGTCCAAAGTACAAAAATACCAAAGTACAAAAATACAATACCTAAGCAGTATCAATCACAATCCCAAATTCTGTTATCCAACACAATTTAAGATGTATGATGTAAATGATGATGTGAACATAATTAAGAATAATGAAATTAATAATTAAATGTATTAATAATATAATAGATGGACGAATTAATATTATGTAATATTATAGTATTCTCTCTTCTCCAGAATGTCACGGTTTCACATTGAAATAAATTACATGTCAATCAATTATTACAATAAATCTATACGCATAGTACAGTCAAAGATACAACTTAAATTAATTGAATTAAGAATAAATTATTATAATGACACTCAATATTCGTACGAAATTAAAGTAAAATGAAAATAAATATTCATTATAATTATCACTGAGAATGCAAAAAGTAAACCATCAATAGTAAAAAACATTATAAAAATAAATTATAAAAAAAGTATTAAGAGTTAGTACTAAGAGTTTTTATATGTATAATCTAAAATATCAAATGAATTTAATGTCGGCAATTATATATGTTACTAAAAATAATTTTCTTTTAGATAAATACATGCATTTCCTTTTTCTCTTTTTATCTTCGTTTGTAATCTCCATTGATTATATTAGATTAAATTGACATCTAATTTTGAAATTTGTTTGTTTATTTTTCGGCTTTGTAATCTTATATTTAATTTGCACACACAAACTTGTTTATTAACTTTTTAATGTAAAAAAACGTTTATTTTATATAATGATAAGGATACCAATTAAAAAACAGTAGTAATATCATAAAATGATATTTTTCAAAATATTTTTTTATATAATAAGATCATTTATTTATATATTAATGTATAATATATATATATATTAGGTGTTGGAATTAATTCGTAGCGTTTTTTAATGAAAGAATGTTATTTATTTCACATGAGCATTAAAAAATACATTAATGAAAGTACTTCCCATCACTTGTAAAACGCTACGAATTAATTCCAACACCTAATATATATATATATATATACTATTTTTTATATGTTATTATTTAAAGTATATTTATTAAACATTTTTAACTAAATGATAGAGATACATTGTAATGCGTCATTAGTAATATAAAAAGGAGACTGTGATATATAAAGTTAATTAACTATTGTGCACGCAAATGGTGAATAAGCAAACTATCTGCATTTCATAATATGCAATCTCCAGAATCTTTACGTAACAGAGGACATTTTTTTCTTCAAGAATTCGCACGAATTATTAAGTTAATTGATGTAATTATAAAATATCATGCAGTAAACATTACGACATCCATGCAAGTCATCGTTACCTGTACTCAATCTCAATCTTGATTCAATTTGCTATCATTTTATACAATTTGCTAGCACAACATAGCATTGAAATGATAAAGAAATTTTATATGCTGTAATAAAAATAGATGTTTATTTTATATTTCAACACGTGACAGAAAATCTTTTTCCCAATAAATTAATAGACATTTACCTTGTATTAGGCGATATCTTATGTTTAAACAAGATAATAGATTTTTATTTATTTTCATATGATTTTATTATTATGCAACATTAAATCAAATGATTAAATTTATAATTAGAAAGCAAAAAATTATCTAATTGAAAATATATATATAATTTTTGTTAAGATTTTTTTTTTTACATATACATATTTTAATTTAGTTAATATGTTTGCGGAATGTATTTTGAATTATCATGTTTATAAATATTATGTTACTTATTATCTCTTTAAGAATATAATATTTACCTTTAATATCTGAAATTTTTTAGAGATAGCGCGTAAAACTCAACAATCTGATCAGAAATGTAAAATGTATAATATTGCAGCAATGTGTAATGAATTAGAAAAGTATTAGAAATATTTTTATACTATAAATTAGAATATTATGTTATGACATTTTAATGTACTATTTTTAACAAATTTAATCAATAATTGGTCGTAAATTCAATACAAACTAAAATTATAATTAATTATAACATAATTAATTATAATTTTAGTTTGTGAATAAATAGTTTGTGAATAATTGTGAATGTTACATTAAAAATATTGTACATCAAAATATATATTGGGATAATATTGTATTAGACATCATATAAATATATAACAATAATTATCATATTGAACAGACATCTATTTGTCTTATATTAATTGAATTTTATTTGTTAAAAGTTCTTATAAAGAAATTAATATAATTTTGTAGTTATTTAAATTTGTTATATAAACATATATTGTAATTGGGTTATTTTTTTTTAATGAAAAGGACTTTATATATTGATAAATAAATAGATTTTTAAAAATAAATATTTATGAATTTACAACTGGTAATAAAATTATATCAGATTCACACTATAAAATAAAACGTCAATTTATTAATATCTTTTTTTTTTTTAATATTAGTATCGGCAGTTATTCCCGAATAATTTTAATTCGTCAAACTTCTATGATAAGGGCGGTTGAACGAAATTCCTGTTTGAATTTCGTAAGTCGATCGATAACGATGAATTTTTAACGGTTTAATTAATTCTCGGACAGAGCCGATAAGTATCACTATTCAATTGAATCGTTAATGGCCATGACTAAAATTATATACTCGCATGCAATTCTGAAATATCGACACTGTATTCACGGTAGTCCGTGCGATTTATTTATATGAACCGATTAAACGAAATGGACCGCTCGTCGGTAGTTTTCAATTACATTATTCAGCGATCACGCGCGTTGCGCGAAACACATCGACCAGCGTAGCTGTCCAAAATTCTAATTGCGTGCAATATTGCACGCACGGTCATATGTGCGGGCGGAATAGGAAAATGACAGGAATTTCAGGCATGTTCGCGCAAATTAGAAATTGCGATGTGCAGCTGCAACCTATCAAATGTACAACTTAGTTTTGGTATAGCATTTTCGATAATTATAAGTTTTAATACAAATTAATTATATGATCCTCAAATTAATGATACTTTTGAGTCATAATTACTCCAATTAAGTATTGATATATGATAATTGATTATATTATTTAGTAAATGATTATATTATTTAGTAATTGATTATATTTTGTAGTAATTGATTATATTACAGAGTAATTGATTGTACTTTGCACAATTATATAATATTGCAACATATATGCATAGTTTCGCGAAATTAAAAATATCATGGGTTTTCATAAATATTATTCAACAAAATTACAAGTATTGATAAAAATATTAGACAACTACAAAATGAAAACTAAAAATAATATGTACACAGGCTAGATAAGATGTTAAGCAGCAACTATTACATATAGGCATAAAAAATAATCATAATCTTAAAATAGTTATGATATATATAGTATATATATATAATATATATATATAGTACATAATACAAGCAAAACTTGTTATTCAACACACCCCGCCGTTGAAAAATAATATGAGATATTCATCATTCTACATGGCTTTGCAAGTCGATTTATCTAATGATTGTTTGACTATCCATGATTAAATGATAGTACTATTTGATGCCAAGGAGATATAAATTGTGTCTATCATAGTGAAGGACAAATGCATAAACGTGCAAAATGGTCTAACGGTCGAATTTATATTCATGCAGATATTCTTGTCAATGGAGTTTAAATTACTACAAAAATTGGTAGTGTTTATAAGTATTTGCCATTTTATCAATAATTTTACAAATAATTACTAATTTATGTATATAGTTGATGTGTACTGAAAACGATTTTGCATAAAAATAAATAAGAAACATAATAATGCTCTAATTCTAATATAATGATTGATTATAGACAGACTAAAGACATGATCATTTTATTAGAATTATTAACTAAATCTAAATTGCTGTATTAGCTTAGCCAGCAAGAAAAATTCTGTAGTTGCGCACATGCGCATTTTAGCCATAAATTACGCGCGATGAAAAATTATATTGCTGGTCTCGTGTAGATTTACAATCGTTTGATCACATTGTGCATATATTTATCTAACTCCGCTGTCACAAATAATGAAAAGACTTTTGAAAAGACATCATCATAATCAATAATAATTTGATTGTAGAATAGCCAATGAATGATAATTCTGATGTGAGAAATGCATAAATTATGTTTTTACTAAAGCAGCAATGATTCTGTGTGAATATTGCTTTAACAGAATAAATCAAGATTTATTTATACAATAATGTTTAGGTATATCACTGCTGAATATTTATACGTGTTGAAGAAAAGTTGCGTGAAATTAAATTTCTCTGAAAGAAGAGATTAATTCTGAATAAATTAAAGAACTTACTGAAAGAACTAACTTAAGAAATTATTTTAATGTATCTTCCAGCTTTGATAAAAGAAGAACAAAATTATTCATATGTTTTTCACAAAATTAGACATACGTAAATTAATTATAAGTTAATTCGATCTCATGATGGAAATATATGACTTTTATTGAAACTGAGGAAGGCAGAAGGTAGTTTTTATTTTTTTCGTTGCAACGTATGTTTTTATTACATATCACAGTACCACCGTTTTCGTCGAAATATTCGACATATAAATTTTTACGTTACTCATCGGACGTTATTTATCATGCTTGTGCGTAGCTTCCTCTCCAGACTCAATTTGTGAAATGCCATTCGACACATTTCGACGTTCAAATATCAATATAAGTTTCGTTAAGTCGTTGCAAAATGCGGACTGTTGCGAGGTACTCTGGCTGAATGCAGTCGTTATGTTCCCACCGTGCTCGCTTCATCCACCCCCAGCGGCGCTCTCTTGCAACCCTTCATGGAGCACTCGTTCCACGAGCACTCCTGCCATTCGCTCCTCGTTCGAGACAATTCTATAGTGCAGGAGGCGAGGAGAGCTGAAAAAGATAGTCGGACACTAGCCTTCCTTAAGATCCTCCTTCGAATAAAGTGACAATTTCCAATGTTGCTTGAATCCTCGGCGTAGAGCAGCTCCGGGGCGAATCACAGGATAATCCGACGGAGCAACGTTCTTCTCTAGTATCAGTTCTACAAGCGACGGCACTTCTTCTAATGGAGCCTGTGTCTGCAATGCATTTATGTTTACTGCTATTGCAGCTGCCTCTTACGTTTATTTCTGCTAAGCGTCGATTGAAAAGGTGCATGACTGATACTTACGATGGATTTTCTGAAGAATAGTTACCTCCGAGAGACAATCTTATCTTAATCTTATTAACCGCTAGTACTCTTAATGTTGTAAATTATGCAAATTATTATTTCATGCTAATAGAATAAAAACGAAGGATAATAAAGGAATAATGAAGAAATAACGAAGAAATAATAAAGGATAATAAACAAATAACAATAAAGAAGACAGACGTCAGAAAAAATTATGTCAAATTGAATTTATTTAAAAAAATGTTTTCTTTTTAATCGTGATATATTTTACATATTTTATAATTGTTTCTTAATAATAGATAAGTATTTCGTACTTTCAGAAATTAGAAAATAGTGATGAAAATAGTTTTATTCTAGAACGTACATATTTATTTCTGCTGAGAATTTTATTTTGTATACAATATTTTATTTATGTAATATTTATATTTGTTTTTCCAGTAGTAAAAAAATTACATATAAAATATATAGTTGACATGTAACATAAAATACATGAAATAAACCTCTCACCACAGCAATTTTAGGTCATAAATAACACTGTAAAAAATCATAGGTACAAAACGTCATATTTTTCATAAAAAAATTTTTATATTACATTGCTGCACATTACATACTAAATAAAACTGATGCAAAACGTATTTGTGATAGATATAAAAGTATAATGCACTTCTATTGTTCCACACGTGTCAGTTGATAAGCGCTAACGTAAAGTAACAAAAAAATGTAGCTAAAAAATCCATTTTCGAATTATTTGATTGTAGCAGTTGTATGCGCGATATTATGGAATTTAAAAATAAACTTTAACTGGTTTATCATACATTCTCTCTCTCTCTCTCTCTCTCTCTCTCTCTCTCTCTCTCTCTTTCTTACAGAGTTTTATTTAGAAGTTTTATTCATCCTACTATTCGTTATCATTGCTGCACTTCTCTTTTCCAGAAAGTTAATCCAATCACCTGCGTCATCCCAGCAAAATTTCCAGTCAGCGCAGAGGAATAGTCGAGATGAAAATGAAACGTTTTTGAAGCTGGTCGATTTCACGACAGTCTTCGCAATTTCCTTGATCTCCCTTATCGAAAAATATATCTTCCTGAGATGATCGTCTCGAGTTGAACCCTCAACCAACAGTCGCATTTATATTCCATCAAACAGAAACACAGATGCTGTGATGCATGCGACGATATCTTTTCATATGGAAAAATAATATCAGCATATACAGTTTTTTTTATCTATGGTATTCATGTCAGAATACAATCGTAATCGATTGACTATAGAAGTTGATTAAAATGCCCATAAAATGACTTAATGGAATATCACAATGTTTAGAAATAGTATTTTATAATGAGTAAAATTGACATTGACTCAATAGGTATGATTAATGACAATCGATTTGACATGATTAATGCAGCAAGACATTGCATATTCTAAGAACGTATATTTACGGTGAGAGCAAAAAGTATTCGTATAAGGAAATTTTTTATAAAAAATATCTTATTTGTACAAAATAAACATTAATTAGCAATTTTATACAATGAATACATTCTGTTTTAACATAAACAAATGAGCTTCGCATGTATTTCTGATATTAAAAGCTAAATTTCTCGACTGTACAAATACTTTTTGAATATCCAAACAATGGAATTTTTTATTTTCGCTTATTTTTCAGATGATATATTTTCTATAATTAATACACATCTTTTTGGTATATATAATTTTAAGAAATATATAGTCTATTTTATTCTTTATGAATAAATTGTTAATTACTTAGCACGAAATCATCAATTAAACATCGAATTTAATTTTTTCAAATAAAGTTTTTTTAAAAAATATTTTGTCTATACTGAATACTTTTTGTACTCACTGTATATCTCATATTTCTTTAAACTTCATGCTATTAGGATTTGTTATTATTGGCAATTGGGATTTGTTATAATGATCGTATTGTCTAATGTAATTCCGCGATGTGTCAGGAAGTTATACGTGTTGCAAGGCACTTCATTCTGATATCATCGATTGAAGCCGAAGGACTTGGCTCAATGAGCAAACGGCGTTCTTAAGAGTCTCGCGAAGTGTTTGTAATGACTCTGCTGATTCTGGAATATCTGGAAGTTGGCAGTAGATGTGTCCCCTGACCCATCTCAGTTATTGGAAGGCGATAATGCAGTGATGCTCATCCAATTACTATCAATGAGTCGTTCCTAAGACCTGTTCGCGCTGGCTGAGCAATTTTTACACCTTGCTGGAAACGATCGTTAGAGCCTTCATAATCACTCAATAGCCGGTGATTAATTTCTTGTTAATGTCAAGATGCAAAAATTCTATAAGGAAAAATTCTATTTCCATCGCTACCATAAATTTTCTTATTTATCGTAGCGTAGAAAATTTAATGATCGGATTAGTTTAATTTTTTTTAATAATCTAAGCTGATTATTAAAATAAATATTTGCTATTATTAATAATAATAGCTTTATTATCAATCTTCTATCTGCTGTAATAAAAATTTTATTATTAATTTTCTATTCTGCTATTTAGAAAAATTTATTTAAGTATAAAACATTAATTAACATTAATTTATAATAATGTTGTAATATTTTATATTTTAGTGTTTTACATTATATTTTTATCGTTATTAAAAACTAAGATTCAAAACCAAATAATTACTGTATGATCGAACTCTTTGTCACTCGTCAATTGCTCGAAAATCTTTTCCAAGTAAGTGGCGCATCTTGTATTGAGTGGATGTATTCGTATAAACGGTCTTGTTTCTAGTTTTATTATATTATTTATACATACTTTCATATTAAACACGAAATGTGTATAAGCTCAAAAATCAAAGCTCATCAAGTTTTCCTTTGTGTCAGGAAAAATCACTTTTAAAAAATAACGAGTAATAGTAACAAGTTATTTTTTTAAAAGCAATTTTCCCAACTCTAACGTTATTATTAAATATGAAAAATTCTAACGTTATTATCAAATTGTTATTAGAAAAAAGTGTATACGCTATGTATATACGTATATTATTAATGACACTCGCTATTTATCCAATTATTCAACGTTTTTCTAAAAAAATTGCAAAATTACAAATGCACTTATTAAAATAACTTTCTTTTCATTTTTTTTTAAATTGTAGTGACACTTCGACGTCCTAGGATTTAAGTTCCAAATAGTTACGGTGTTACTAATCATTAATTATATGAAAATAACTTTTTGTTCTGTTATAACACGTTTTTTGAAAATAAACAAATTTATGAAAATTTCTGATTTAAATATAAATTATAAATTTATAATGAACACATTAATTTGTTAATAAATAATTTAATGTTATTTAAATAAGAATAGTATTTGATTTGTGTACGATATTTAACTACTGAAAAAGATGACAAAACAAGGACTATACTTTTCAAGAGACATAAGATAAAGATCTGTTCGAGTAATAAAAACAAAATCATCTGGGGAATCCTGAACACGTCCACTTTGTATACGACCAAATTTATCAGGCGGGACCTAAATAAAGCCCGATCTCTCTATGGAACTAAGAAGTCATATCACGCTTTGACCTTATGACCACGAAATCCCAATTCCCAATTCAGGAAATTGTTCCTGGTAGAGTTCGATCTGAAATTAAAGCTTTTTATTTCGTGGTCGACAGTAATTTTCGGGAAATGCATTATTAAAATCCCTTAACTGCATATAATATTTCCGTGTCGTTAATAACGACTCAATATACTTTAATGAATCGTGAATAATTTAACAAGGACATTAAGACAGATTACAATTATCTGTTTTAATTCTTTATCCTAATCTATCGAATAATTATTCATACTAATTATTATACTTATTATAGAAATAAATATATACTAAATTATAGATAGCGGAAAAGGGAGAATGTAATTTCTTGTAAAATTTCATGAATTAATATAATGAACAAACATTCAGTATTATTAAGACATTGTTTTATTATTATAAGTTACTCATTATTGTTCTTCGATATATGTTTCAAATTTGTAACTTTATATTATTTTAACGTACATTTTTATCTCTGTAAGGAACAAGATCATCGGAACATAAACAGAAGAGGGGATATCTTCACAAAAATTCAGTGTATAAAAATCCTTTCGCGACAACTCTCAAATGTCCAAATTTCACTATCGCGTATTACTTGCTAGGATTTTGCGCCATTAGCGGTCGCGATTCGTTGGCTCGAGTGAGGTAGGCGGAGTTAAAAAGCTCTCGTGTCGAGGGTAAGTTTCAAACTTTCGCGATGAAGGGCATAAAGTTCTAGGAAGCGGGTAGGAAGCGTCGGTGATACCAGACTACAGTAACAATGAGATGCAGTGTAACTAAGCCCTTTTAAACCCCCTCCCTCGCGTTCGTACTATCCGACCTATCCCTGCGCCTTTCCTCTTGCTCTACCTACGACGGCTGCACTTTCTCGAGCTTTCATTTAGGAAAACAATTGTGGAAGCATCGTGCACACCGAAATAGCAAAGCGGTGCGCGGCTTGAAAAGGGGAAAAAATCTCCCCTCTATCTCTTCATCACGCTCATGCGTCCGCGCGTCATGAATACCACTACGGTGTAAACTCGCACTCGTAGATTCGTTCGTTGCAAAGGATACCGTCATCATTGTTTTATTTCGTGGTCGCGAGAACATGCTCGCGTTATGTATGGATTTTCTGCGGCGGATTAAAGTGCCCTTTGTTGTAAATCCAGGGACGCAGCCCGCGGCCAAGTGCGCCGTGCGGAATATCGACCGCAATTTATTATTTAAGTTCTCTGAAGTGCAATCAGCAATTCATAGAAAATAAGTAACGTTAGCGAGGAAATATTGCATGAATGATTACACAGTCTCTATATAAATTTGGTATACATTTAGTAGGGGTGAGAGGAGAAAACTGCGAATACTTAAGGAGAAAGTTAAATAAAATCGACGATTAATTATTTATCAATTATAGGAGTCTTAATTAAGGATGTTCAATTCTGAATGATTCTTTTAAAAATTAAGTCTTACAAAAAAAGAATATCATTCTCTTGTAAAAAAAGTATTAAAAAATCGGCTTAAAATAATTTTTTTTTTGTTAGCTATTTTAAATCGATTTTTTACTAAAAAACCGATTTAAAATAGCCCTCGCGAGTCGCGATTTGAAAAATCGATTTTTTGGGAGAATCGGAACATCTCTAGTTTTTATTTAAAAGATACTTCAGTTGTTTTGACTTTAAATTAAAATAACTTAACATTTGTATTATCAAATATATATATAATATATATTGCTAAACGGTAAAGGACTTTTATGTTTATTTCGATCCATCTTCCTGTGGACGGTTGGAGAAGTCACGGAACATCCTATATATATATTAAAGTTTATATATATATATATATATAAACTTTAATTTTAAACAAAAAAACAAAGCTTTTGTTTAAAATTAAGGAATTACTCATGGGAAAAATATTGAATCGTGTTCTGTATTTGTTTAAAATTATAGTTTATATTGAAAATACATAAATATTATATTGTTTAAAGCCAATACCTTTTGAACAAAAATTGCTATAATTGATAAATAATAATCCTCAACTCTATTTAACTTTTTTTCTTAGATATTCCCAACTTCCCATTCTTTTTTACATAAAAAATATCGGAAACGTATAATAGTATTTATCTTAAATGGCGTATGATTCTATAGTCATATGTATAGTGCACTAAGCGTATATCGAACTATTACTGATATGAGAAGTAAGTGGTTATCGCTATTTGAATATACTGTATCGTTCAATGTGTGTAATAGTATCGCGTTTAATGTATTAGCAATTTTCTTACATATATATTGTATTATACCTGGATAGTAATCGAAAGTTACAGTATATATAACGTTTTATATATTTTTGTATTTTACATATCAAATTTTTTTTTATTCATAAATATTCATGAGCAACACAACATTTTAATTTAGCGCGATATTCTATGTATGTAGTTTACACACTCATTTCTTCGGTGCTGTTTGTTATGTTCGAAATGCATTTTTTTCACTTTTCCGTTACAACCGTTATTAAAGTACAATCAATATTCAGAAGTAATTTCTTTTTACGCCGTTGCTGCAAAGAATCATTATAAGTGCAGAATATTTTATTTTCCAATTTATTTATTTAAATGGAAGCAAATGGTTCTGAGTCGAATGACATTTAATACCTTGTAAGAGTAAAATCTCGAGACACAAAGTGTGATTAGTTTCTTCTTGAATAGAAGCACAAAATGATTGGCTATCGGTTGCGCTTTGCGACGTTTTTAAAAACAATTGTATGTAAAAGTATCGTGCATCGAAAAAAAAACCGAAGAGTGCATCATGTCGTTTGAAAAGAAAAATTCGTGTACGATTACCAGTGCAAACTTGCCTTTGGTGACTGGCTTATTGTTGCGGAGACAACATTTACATGTGCTTTCGCTTTTAGATGTCAGAAAGACACCATCTGTTGTATGCAGATGTCTCGCAAGGGATTCAAACTGCCCCGTCGTGTAAAAGAAACGCGAATGAATTTATTTCATCTTGGGAAAAGAAACGTCTTGAGAACATTCCCAGAACGTCGATATTGATGCTACGCGACAAGGAATAGATGCATATATGTGAATGCACACGACATGCTGTCTACGACGTCTCCTTAGAAAGAAGTAAATACGTTTTGCGAATACGTTTCTGAGTGTTTATGCAATTGGCAATCGATCTTTGCAAAAGCATAATCTACTAAGATAAATGTATCCTATATGGCTAATGACTTATCGAAGCGTTGCAATTTTTGTCGAGTTATTGAAAATCGGTGGATTCAAAATAGGAAACATTTCTTAATATTAATTGAAAATATGTAACAGTTTCGAAATGTAGGTGCAGTGAAGATTTAACTATCTGTGTAATTATATATTAATATGAAACATAATATCTATTAGACATCTATCGTGGAAATTAGATAGATCTTTAATAGAGATATATCTACTATACACTATAACTATTATTGATGTTCTCTATGAATCTATAATGGACGTCCATTAGACATTTATTATAAATTTATATGTAATAAATTTAGTATACGGCGCATTATTTATTTTATGTTATGTTTACTATGTCTATTGTTCTGTTAACATGTAGTCTTTTTTTATAGAGCTTTGCAATAAACTAAATTAAATTAAATTAAATTAAATTAAATTAAATTACCGATGGAAGCGGCAAAGTTCTATTTTTCATATTTAAAAAACGATACAGAATAGAATAAATGGCGTGCCATAAAAGAAGTGGATTATTCACTCACATTTTAAAGAAACGATTTGTTGAAGGAAAATTGGTCTTCAAGATGAAAGTAAATAAGATATTATTTTGACAATACACAGTTTAATTTTATATAGAGATTATTTCATAAATTTAATATTTCTATTTTTTATTATAATTACAAATTTTTGTTTGTTGGGAATCAATAAAATTAAAAAATTAATGTCTATTATAGCCATATTTATGAAACGCTTTCAAACATCTATGATCGATCCACATAACATCTCAGAAACCTTTATGAATATGTCTAATGGAGATCGAATGGAAGTATGAAATACGAAACTTCTATGGATATCTAGTAGATGTTTACAGGAAGTTACATGGATGTCTATAATAGTGGTTTCGAATCTCACTGACGGGCGTCTAGAAGATGTCTAGAGAAGGTTTTGTTCTATGTGGGTATACAAGCAAGTTATATTGGGTATTACATCACATTGAGTGTAGTTATCTTATACATGTATATGAAGTCTACGACATTCTTCTTATCTGATCAATTTGCGATCGAATTGCTTTTTTGTAAGACACGTTTTATCAGAGCATACCTTTAATTAGTATTATTATTAAAATAAAAGGTAGTAGCACGTAATTAAATATATGATTCGATTAAAACAAAACAGTCTTTCATTCAAGAAGCTTAACTATTTACGTCACAATTCGAAGAACCCTTTCATATTGAACTCGCATGAACTCTCGTATCTAATGGTTAACTCTTGCTGAAAACCAGAGTTTCGTCCGCTGTTGTTGGTTAGCCGAGATCTTCGACCGTCTTTCTCATTTGAACCGTTTAATTGTACATTGAACGGATAGAAGTTCCTCTAAGCTTCTCGGATTCCGCGAGCCACTGTATTTTCATCACAACCGCAGTGCTCTGTGTTACTTTACGTCTGACTTTGACTGTACGTAATCATAGTGAGCCATCAGCCATTAAAGACTTAAATACGCATGTAAATACAAAGTAGTAAATTATTACAATGTGCAGTACAAATCATCAAGTATGTTGATTATATGAAAGCTCGCGTTTCGTGTAAGAGTTAAAAAGATTCTATGCAATGATTGAAGAGAAACACATTAAAAGATCTTGAAACTGGGAAACAGGCGATAAAAAAGTAACGAAATTAAACCTATGACATTATAAATTAAAAAAAAAAACGGAATTTAATATTTGTTTTATAAGTAAAGATAAAGATCTAATTATTATGTGTAAGCTTGATTACGAGAAGTATATATAAATAAAACCATAAATAATGATAATTAATTTTGATATATACCTGTTATATGCAGGTTATATTCATAGATAGTAATACATTTTCAATAGGCGAATAATACAGCTTTTATTGGATATTAAATAATTTTAATTTATGATAGCTTTTTAATGTGCAAATTTTAACTTCTCTTTTAATCATTGTGTTTTTTATCGCATTCTAGTTAAATATAACATTTTCTTGTTACAATCTGTTTACTGCTAATTGAGTCTATATATTCAGAAATCAATTACTAATTGTATTAATTACTATTTAACATTAATGCATGTTACGGTAATTTTATAAATGCAATATATAATGTTTGCTAATTACATTCTAAATATATAATAAGACATTTGATACAATAAATATAAAAATTTAAAAATAAGTTTACATATTATAATCAATAAATTATGTATACATTATATGATATTTATTTGTATCATTATTTTATATTTTGTTACATCTTATTTACATTACTGTGATACATTATAGAAATTAACATGCTTTATGGTTTACATATTTTAATAATTACATGTATTGATTATTAATTAATTGTTCAATAAGCAATGATTGCTTATTATTATTAATTATGTTATTTAATTGATATATCCCTTAACTTATTATGGAAAAGTAAATTAGATGATACATAATAATAATGTAATATTATGTTGATGTTCCTAAAAAATTTAGTGCAATATTTAAAGATGAGATGTTTCTATGGAAATCTGTTAGAGAGGTAAATACTTATGACTACAATCAACTGAAAGTTTAACAAAGCGATACGTTTTCGTTGAAAATCTTAGGAACGCGCTCTCTGTGAATCTCCGCAAAGCTGGAATTTAAATTACACGCTAAAGCTTGCAGGGCGAGCTTTTCCTTCTACATCGCTAAATGTAATTTGCATATTTCGTTTAAACGATGAACGCGACTCGATAGCACGTTAAACCGGGCAAAGAGATAACACTCGCGTGTACACATTTGGCCAGGTCTTTTAGGATAATAAAGGGCATATGGATAAAATTGTCATTTATACTGTACGACATTGTCAGGTGCGTCTAACGACAGATTTCGGGCCGATGCGCGTCCTTTGCATATTGCTTATGGATTCGGCCATCGAGTTCTCCTGATGGTACTGGAACTTTGCACCTAGACCAGGTAATTAAGCGGGACTTGACACGTATGGACGAGGATGAAAATCCCATCGCACGATTATTTCGTCGCTTCCTGATATCGCCATAGCGCAGCTTAACGCTTTAATCTGTTTTGCGTCGTGCAACTTCTCGCCCTCGGATTTTCGACGAAGGGACGATTACGGAGGGTTTGAGCGACTGCGTGTTTGGAATAATAATTATTGTTGTTTAGCGAAGTCGTTGAAACGTGCCGCAGCATATAAAGTCTTTACCCTTAACCTGTCAGCATCTTTTTATATATATATAGGGAAATAGATTCCTAAAGAAACAAAGTGTTCGGGAGATTGAAGTTATTTTGACTTTGTTTTCTTTATTAGCGCAACTCGGAGTTTTTTTTCTTCTGATTTTATGTACCGCGCAAAATATATTTAACACAAATTTCTATGAAGTGAAATTAATTGTATACATATATACAGTACTCAATACCGCAAGTTATAAAAAATTTCAAGAAATTAAACATAAGTATTTCATAGAAGAACAGTGACTGGTGAACAATTCTCTCGTCATGAAAATTTTAGAATAATCGTGATATACGCTGTTTTAAAAAATCAATTACAATTTTTTTTTTATTTTTCAGATAACGAGTATGTTCAAAATCGGAACATAATATATTAATTTAATACATTTTAAACATGCTGTTTTCTTACTTCTGAAAATTAATAGTACGTATGTACGGTGTATAAAATCGTAAAAAACTTTGACACGCATAATATTTCAAGACTTTCAAGATTTGCAACTAAAGGACTTCTAGTGAACTGATTATGAAAGTAACTGATTATTATAAATTATTATGAAATTATAATAAAATCTCTTTAGAATAAAAAATTTCCCAAATCATATTTTTAAATATTAAAAAAATTATTATTAATTTATTAATATAATATTTTATAAAATTTTGTAAAAAAATTTACAAACTTTTTAGTTGACAGGGATATATTTAAAATGAATAATATTTAATATATGAAATATTATATTCAAATTTAATTTAGAGAACTAAAAATCGCACAGATCTATCTAGAATTATATATAAATGAGAGTATCTCTTTTTATATTGTAATATTATAAAATTATAGTTAGAGTCTATTTTTAACGAAGAATCAGAAGCATAGTAATATTTTTTTCTAACAGATATGATAAATGCTTGAAAACATGCGAATGCAATATGCACGTGTTTTCTGGTTGGCGGTGCATATGCAAAACTGTTCCGCTTCTGTTTGTTACAGCCTTGTATAAAATCAAAGAAGACACCTGTCTTTGTTGGGTGCAACTATTTTTATATATATTGTACAATGTGAGCATGTAATAACGCCATTTCCACTTACTGCAGACCAGTGAAACGTTCATTAAGTTCTGCTGCTAAATACCATTTTCACAAATCCGCCTTTCAGCAAATGGCAGACAACGCGCCGTTGCATTTGCGTGCCTTCCTTTTCGTGCGCGAACGATTTTCACGTGCATTCCTGCGCGCTTCTATCGGAAAAGCTGCTCAATAATATCATCACGAAATAGTTTTCTTCACGCTGTCATCGTGACTACGAGAAATCTACAAATTCTATCGCGCAATTTCAGCATTCCTTCTCGAAGAGAATTATGCTGGTTTTTTTCGAGGGCAGTTCGAAGAGTTTAATATAATGTTATCATCTTTATGGAGATGTATCATATCTGAAAATATTACCAAAAATATAAAATTTTATAAATTGTTCCATTATTACGTATGAGTATCTGTGTAAAATTTAAACATAATTCCTTTATTGATTTAAAAGTTTTAATTTTATTGTTTGCCTTGATTTTTATGTAAAATTTGTATTTATTTGTAAATTTGACGAGAAAGTTGTATGACAAATTAAATCAAATTTTTTATATCTACTAACAAAATTCTAATAAATATTCATGCAAAGTTGATTTAAATCTATTTATTTATTTACAAATAATTTAATTAAAACTCACTATTGCGTTGCATAAATCATTAAAAGCCAATATTTTAGCGTTTTGTTTTTTACAGTTGAGTTCATATTTTCACAATTAAAATTTTTTGACTAATATTAGTTGATATTTCTGAAATATAACACATATATTCTTAAATAATAACACTATAATATTAAACCATTTGTCCATTAATCACTGACACCGAAGAAACCAATTCTTAAAAAAAAAAAATACTGAAACTACGCGGTAGAATACACAGATTTCTTGTAGATACAATGACATGCATGAAGAAAACTATTTTAATAATATTTATTGGGCAGCTCTTTTTGGCTGATTTTTTAGTTGATACTTTTAGTTGATATTGTACAGCTAAAACATCCTTAAGAAATGTCGGCACAAAATTTTGCACATTTCCATTTACTATTAGATTGTTCAACGAAGCATAAGAGACTTTCTACAATAAATCATTAGTAATAAATCAGAAGTCAGAAATTAAAAATTGACCAATCATAATCGATTATTCTTTTCACACATTTCACACATCAACTGTGATTGATCAATTTTTAGTTTTTGACTTCTAATTTATTATTAATGGATTATTGTAGGAAGTCTCTAAGATTTTACTTTATAACTAAAATTAAAAAATCCCATTTTCCAGTTTTCGGTCAGATCCAACTGATAATGTACGCATGTAATGTAAAACACCGTTCGCATATCGCGAACGTAAAACATTCTCACCATTACAACGAAAGATCCCTAAGTTACAGAGACAATTAAGATCGTAAAAAAAGAGAAGGAGATTACAGCTACGCAAGGAGTTAAGATTTATGACATTATTATGGACAACCGTATATTGGACATTCTAATTACAATTCGTATACATGGAAAAGGCATAAAAGTTTCCGATAATATTTTGCGATTGATACCTACTCGCATGCGAGGACGTCTTAAATTTCGGCTTGGTGGTTGGAATTTTGTCGTAAATCCCAGTATGATATAAACGTGTCTAAATAATGAATAAATAGTCTCGCTGGACGATGATACGGTGCGTGCCATACTCTGCGGCATTCGCGAATGGTAAATGGAAGACCGTGGACAATTCGGCGATCACTGGTGGAACTATTCGCTATTCGTATGCATCCACGCGGCTGACATCGTCAGTAACTATGCGGTGCAGAAGTCAGGCTAAATTAAACCAGATATCCCTCACGATACACTTTCGTCCGGCACTCCGTGGCGGTTCGCGTTTCAGTTGCGCTCGAAACTATTAGCTCAGGTATCCCGACCGATCACCAGGTTTCATTCCGCGGGAGTCTTGTCGTGAATATTCGTGACTTGTTTCAGAATATCATCGCGTACGATGCATTCCGCTATTTTTCGTTGGCAAGTTAGCTATACCATGTAATAATACATGCAATGAAAATTTCTTCGATAAAGAAATGTTAAGAATACTTTAAGAAACACTGGAGATGATATGAGAAATAATATTTGCCGTAGAATGCAAAAATAAGTTTAAGTTTGTAAATGAACTGATGAAAATTGAGGAGATAAGAAATAAACAAGGTATCCAGTCGCCTAAAAATAAAATAATTGAACCACGTAATGGAGAACATTTTGCTGTACCGATTTTTCATATTACATGAATGCTACTGGAATGTGAAAATCCTGTTAGCCAAATTTTCTCAGAGGGTTGACAAGATTTAACTCACCTACCGATTCTCAAAATTTCAACGCCTTTTCACCGTTTCCTTTTTTCCGCTTCTCGTCTATGAAATGATCACGCAGATCTATGAGGCGTTATCATATACCTACAGAGTTAAGCCTTTAGCCAAGATGAAATAGCTGAGCATTTTTACACCCCACGACAACTAAGGCGACGCTCCCTTTGAGAAACGCCCGAAAGAAAATGAGTAAATATAGGCGTCGGATCCCCTTGCTTTTCCTTGCTTGTGGTTTCGTATCTGTCTGAAGAGTAAGCGTCTTTAGAAAATACCATCCTCCTCAGCGGCCTTTCCTCTGTGCTTTCACTACGCCTCTGGCGTTCTTGTCCTTTTTATGGGCACATCTTCCTTCGCTCGAAACAGCGCTAAAAAGGGGAATTCGTGGCTAACATCGTTCACTTGCTTGGTTGAAAACCCGATTGGCGTTGAAATAGCGATCCCTCGATGCTCGTTCGAGCAATCTAACCCTTTGAGAATCATGCAATTTTCTCATGCTTAGTGTAAAGAGCTACCTTTGCAGTTTACAGAAAAATGTGAAGAAACCGATCTTGATTTGTATCTATATATATAATTTCTTTCAAATGCATATATCTATAGAATGTTTAGAAGAAATATTAAATATTTATTTGTACGGTTCAAGTCCAAAGTACTAATTTTTTAGAGTACACATACAATGATTATGTGTATATGAATTAATTTCAAACTACACTTCTATACATCAGATTCTGTTAAAGTATAATATATAAATACAAGGATAATAATTATATTTGATTTTACTGATAATTATACGTTTGTGCTAGTTTAGTATAAAATGTACATATGGATAGAGAAAGAGAGAGAGAGAGAGAGAGAGAGAGAGAGAGAGAGTGTGTGTGTGTGTGTGTGTGTGTACTTGACATCATTTTTTTCACCTTTTTCAGAAGTAATTTTGTATGGATTCTAATAACATAAAAGTAAGGTTTTTTTATCAGTCTCTTTCATGCAAAAAACGCTTGCTAGATACTTATGCTAGATTTAATGAACTACGTAGATGAGATAAATATCTCGCTTTAAATATTGGAAGAAGGTACACGTTAGGCGTAATCAACGAGAAAAAATTACTGCAGAAAATAAATGAGCGATTATTGAAGTGTTTCGAAAAGAATATCGGAGATGCACGCCCCGAAGAGATAAATAAGAAATTATATAAGCTGTGTCGGGAAGCCGCAGAACTTTTTCAGCTCGTAAATAAGGAAAAAACCTGCCTTGCGTAATCGCCGTACCGCGACGGAATCAGATGGTTGTAAATTGCCTTAGTCGTCGTCGTTGTTGCTGGAGCTGAAAGAGAAGGAGCGTTGGTTTGGGGATGGTCTGCATCCGTCGTAAAACAGGAGGGACGGTTTAGGCGAGCTTCTTTTTTATCCTCCCTTCTTTCACCGAGTAGAGGAAAAACGAAGGACGGTTGAGGTTACAGGAGCAGACCACACTTCAGGCGCTCGTGTCTCCCACAGCGGCAGTGGAGAAATGCCTCAAAATATGGAATGAAGGTTTTTAGTTTCTCGAAATATACCTCTGTACGACTTGCTTTGTGTGCAGAGAGTTAACTGTATGAAGAGATGCAGTGTCGTTTTCTCTCTTTCTCTGTTTACACGTAGAAGCCGTGCTATAAGTCGACAAACATGTAGAATGACATGTTGTAAAGTAGTATAAAATAATATGGTATTTATTATTTAATCTTGTGTGTAATTAACAACAGTTTATAATTTTAATTCTGTAAAGCTTAAAGTTTTTATTTATTTATCAATGTTTATTTGTCAATGTTATTATTATTGTTAATACAATTATCATCGATTGCAACAATTAATTTTAAATTTAAAAAAGAAATACAATACGTGAGATAAATGTAAAATAAAAAAATATTCAACTACAATTAGGAAATGTGATTTTAGACAGTTGAGTAAAATGGGCAAGATATTTTTTGTAAACTTGAGATTGTAATTTTTTAACATAAATATATGAAATATTCTTATCTTCGTTGTTTTGATATTTTTTATTAGACTGACAATTTAAACAATTATAAACTACATGATTTTGAAAACGTGTAAAATATGTATTTATCAATGCTAAATTTATAAATTCTAAATATCATATGTAAATATCAAAACTTCATTTCTAAGATAAGAAAAATCATTTTATTAAAAAAGAAAATATTTTATTCCTAGACTTGTAAAAATAGCGGAGTAAAACAACTGGAAGAGTAGAATTAGGTCCAGCGGTCAGAAACGTGTCGCTCGTGACTGAAAGACAATAAGAGGACAATGGAAGTGTGAAGTTTCTTTCTTAGAAAGGCAAGAAGATCCATTTCTAAGTTTTACCCTTCTTATGGCGTAGTAACGTCATAAAAAGTTTGCCAAATTTTGTTGCGTATCTTAAGTCGTACTCTTGATCAATGTTTCAGATCTTATGTTTCAGTAATCTTTGGCAATAATTTTTGTTATATTTAATGTGTAATGACATGAGCAAAAAGCAGTATATAAAAACTTGTATTTTATTAATTTTTCTATTGAAGAAAAATGTGAAATAAAATAATTAATGCTTTTAAAATATCTAAAATAATTATTTAAAGTTTTTATTTATAAATATGCGTTTTTATATAGATATTAATATGCAGTCAATTTAGATCAAATATGGCTAATTTTTTTGTTTAGCATGCTATTTTATATACAAAATTATATACAAAATGTTAAAATTTTGTGTTACTTTGCTACAGAAGTAAGCAAAAAAGAAATATTCATACTTTCTTCTTTTATATTAAAAGCAAAAAGAGTTCTTTTGTTTAACAAAGTTTATTTCTTTTATTGTTCTATTTATATTCGTTTTAAAGTAAATATAGTTTACAGCACAAAAAACGAACAAAACGAATACAGCCAGAGAGCGTAAGTGTAAAAAATAAATTTTAGAGTATAGTTGCTATTTTATACAGTACTGTATAAAATAGTAACTTTCAGTTTTTTAAATGTTTTTCTAACAACGCATGTTTCTTTAAGCTAAAAATTTCTTCACATGCTAGTGATACGCATGCCGCCAGTTACCATTCCTGGATCTAGACTTTGAATTGGACTAGAATTTGAAAAATAATCAAAACAATTTTTTATATTAAAATAAAATTCATAAATAAATGACAAGTCATTTTTGCTTTGTTTACTATACACGCGATATATTTTGTTTAACTTTTGAGAGAGAAATTGTGAATTTTTTATTTAAAATTAATGATAAAAAACGCTTATTCTATTGTAGATTTTATTGTATATTTCAAATGCAAAATATGTTAGTCACATTAGATTGGCAATGTGAGCATTTCTTGAACAAGCCGAGTACCAGACAATGTATTTTGATCACGTACTTGCCAACGAAGATGTCGATATTTATTCCCTTGACCAGCAATAAAGAAGACATCAGAATGTTTCTTGTAAATATTTACTAGAACGAATATCTGCGATTCTCAAGAGAGCTATCGATTCGGAAAAGAAATGCGATTTGCAATATCAGACTCAGTCAATCCATGAATAGCTAATATAAATACAATATTATAAAAAAAAAACTTAATGGAATACAAAGAACTGCTATAGGGTAACTCTGGCAAATACGCCGTGCTGGGATTTACACACAGAAGTCAGAAAAAATAAAAACAGTGGGGGTAATTTTCCCGCAATTACTCTGTTACATGCCTTTATGTTATATTAATATTATGTTATGATTTCAGTTTCTTACTGTTAATATTGATAAAATTATTGAAAGAGTTGACTCGATTTGTCACTGTAATAAGTAACGCCATCATAAATTATAATCTACATAAAATGATCACTGTAGGATGTGTAAAAGACTTAGTGATTATTTCGTGTACATATGTATAATGAAATAGTAAAGCATGTTGTACAGTGCTTTGCTTTCGTATTCTTTGTTTAGTTTGTTATCTTATATATTCTATCTGTTTGGAATACGGCATTTTTAGCGAGCGGGATTTATGCCAAAAAATACAAAAGTGCGCAAATTGAATTCAGTGCACTAAATGCAATAAACGCATTAAATAAGTACCTCAGGTCATAACATTTGTAATATATGTAGGAAGATTGCAATTATTATTTATTATTTCATATACATATTTACCATTCTTATTCTTTAATAAAACTTTATAAACACATGTTATAAGTTATTATGTCATTTTATTTATATGCATTATTTGTAAATTTTTCATGAGTACGTACCCTCCCTCCGCCTATGAGAAGCCATACATCCCACCTTTATGGGATATACAGCAAAAATGCAAGGATTTCAAAAAGTTTATTTTTTAATATGATAAATAAATATTTCGGATTTCTAATATTTTTTTCATAATAGTAGACAGTATTACTACTTTACGTAGTAGTAGTAAAGTTTTTACTGATATAGTTCGTTACTTCAAACATAATAAATAATACTTACTTAAGTTTTTCATTGGTGCGGCGTATATACCAGAATTATCCAATACATGAGCCATTATTAATAAAAATAAATAAATAAATAATCCTTGTGGTACTATATTTAACTTTTATACAATGAAACTTAAGCATATATCTTTGTATTCCTATTAAAGAATTTTCCTATTCCGATCCAAATGACTTTAATTCTTCTTTTTTAGCCATTTATCAATTTGGTCGTTATTAATATTAAATTCTTCCGCGTAATACTCCTCAAAAGCTGCGCAGGATTTCGCGAATCTTATTTGCAATGTATCCACAATGAGAAATGATCAGTCCTAGGAATGCCGCATCATGAGAAAAGAAGTTAATATGAAGAAGCGCGTCAGAGGCGAAGAAGCTCCGCAAAATGTAATGGCGCAATTCACACGGTCTTTGCGCAAACGACGATCATTCTTCTTCCAAAAGGCGCACCTTTCATGCGCAACGACGTGTCCCGGCGATAAGAACCGGCATTCGCAGGAATTCATGAGCCGCGCTTCACGATGAACGAGCCTCGGATATGGGGAACGCGAGATCGAGGTATCAGGAAGAGCTCCTTCCTATGGAATCGTTTGGTAACGCGGTCCAAGAACATTTCTCATTCCACCAGGAAACTCTCGCCTCAGGCTGGCTGATATTATCGGGGGAGAAGAAAAAATTATGCGGCTAATCAAGAAGCTTGAGTGTCACTCCCAGCTCGATGTATCAAGTTGGATCTGCTACGAGAAATGACCTCGTTCACGTAAGACGTTTCCAACCAATGGCGTAACGCCTTCTCAATCTCGATATCTTATTTGATTTTGCTTTAGCTTTTTCATGTATCTGAAATAAGCTCTTATGAAAGCGATTTATAATTTCTCATAACTTTCTAAGTTTTCAAAGTAAGATTTAGAAAAGACAAAAAGGAAAATCATTAATAGTAAATATTTTAATTTTTATTGTGTAATAAATGTGAATAAATGTTTATGTTTTTGAATTAGAATTATTTAAAAATTTTTATTTTTTTCTGGTACGTAAAATAGGATATAAGTTAAGATTGAAATGCAACAAAATTAGAAATAATGATTTAACGAGATTATTATAAAACTTTATCTTCACTGTGTTATGCATGGCACTTTGAGAGTGTTCATCGTCGATCATAGAGATGAGAATCTACCTCATGCGAAAATCTATTTCACACAAATTTACGTGTAAAGTTCAATATGGTCTAAAACGTGTTCTCCAATCGATTAGTCAATGAATATTCAATGTGGTTTCTACGTGGGGTTCGTGCGATTGCAGTTTCGTTCTACCAGCTTATCCCCAAATCTACGATCGTCGCGTAGCCCGTAACTTTGATAGTTACGCTGATGCAATGGTTCTGGTAGCACAGAGAGGGTTTCCGGTCTTCGCACGGAGGTCATACCCGACACTCTCCGCAGGGTCGTCATCGCTCATAGAATTTTCGCCGCAATCTTTCGGGATACCCTCGGATGTCCCGGACGAGCGAGAAAAATGTGAGGGGGTTTGGTGAATCGATGTGCTTGCATTAAACATCTTGGCACGAGAGCAAGTGCGGGCAGATAGTTCGGCACGTTCATGCGAATCGTTTTTCGTGGTGGCGGCTGATTTCTCATGGAATCGCGAATTCTCGTTGTAAGTCTGAAGAGTGCAATCGGAAATCTACGGCAGCCGCGAGCCGTTGATGAATCGTAAATAATCCGAAAACTCTTTTCAATCGCAATGTCAGTCAGGGTCGTGCGCGACCAGTTTACTGGCCATGCCAGTCAAGATGATTGACATTGCGGTCGGAATGTTTGGGTTCTCTTCACTATTTTCATTATTTCACTCTCATTCTTTTCAATAGTACATACGATAACAAAATATTTCTAATCTTTAAAAAAAAAAAAATTTCAGTTACTCTATAATATCTATCTTCTTGATATCTTCTTTGCTGATTTGTATTTGTTGTGTACTTGAATATAGCGCTTAAATTATTTCAATTTTTGTAATTAGTAACAATCAAATTACATGATTTGATTTATATATTCTTTCTAAGAAGCAGGTCGATGATAAGCAATTATATAGCACACTGGAAAGAGCGTCTCAATTTACGTAACAAATTACATGTAACTTCATAATAATTCTTTAAATTCTTTGCATTCTTTGCAACAAAATTTTTAATGCAGGGCACAAAGTTGGAATATGATTCGATATGGAAAAAGTTACAGAGTTCACGCACGAAAACGACTCTTGTCGCTGTAGGCTGATCACGCGTTGGTCGCATTGTTAAAAAAATGTGTCTGAATGAAAAGCAGCCTTTTCCTGAATTGAATAACGTATCGACATTATAAGCAATACATATTGTGTTTATACTTAGACTTGTGTTTGTGTAGACCGAACCGAATCGACAGACAAGCGACAAGCAAAATTTGATTCTACCCACGAATGAATAAAAAAAATTTTACATCGCGTTTACGTTATCTCACATTGTTGAATAAGTGATCCTTCAGGATAATAGCTTTTAAATATTTTTTATCTCCGAATTAAAATTTATTCACAATTTTCGCTTCAATATTTCGCTTAGAAGCGAATGATGTTTCAATATAAAGTTTCATTCGTCTATGCTTAGCGCGTTAGTAACGCAATTGCTTCGCTGTCGCTGCTTTGTGTCGATCGTTTCTTCGCACGTTCAACAATACCCGCGAGTGTATGACAATAGGATTTCATTTCGCGTACATGTCGATGCACGGAGAACGCTGCCGTTGCGCTTACTGATGAGGGAAATAACGTTCGCCGATAGATACTGTAATATCGGTATAGATCCTCTTTCATTGAAATGCTGAATCTAAATCATACTGTATTTTGATTAATTGAAATTGTAGAGTTGTTTCAAAATCAATAGTATACTACTTGCATAAATAAAATTTTAGCGAAGCACAAAATCTCAGCACTTATATCTGATTTTTGTATGAAATATTCAATTGTGATATCAATTTTTGTTTTTTTTTGTTATTAATGAAATGTTTTTTAAAAATATTATGGTAAAATTGTATTATTTTATAAATTATACGAAATTTACCAATTGTAACAGTTTAATCAATAAATGTGTATATTGCATATAATATATTGCATATAATGTTTTTGTAAGTATATGAAATAATATAGAATATTATTTACTTATTTTTACAGTTATTTTATTATTATTGTTATTTATTACATATGTTATTATTTTTAAATTAAAATATGTATTTATGCAATAAAAGCCATAGGCACTCGAGCTCCATTTCTATGCAAAAAATACAAATATTAAATTACCCAAGAGGATCGCTTCAGGCTGATAATGAGACTTGTTTTTTATCCTCGAACTATTGTAAAAATCTTACAGTAAAGAAATGTTTGTATATTTAATTGATATTTCATTAAGTATGAAATATACTTATAGTAGTATATACTTATATAAATATTGTACGTGTATATACATAAATATTACATATTTAACTAATTCTACCATATATTAGTTCTGTACTAATTTTATTAAAGTATATAAGTTATAAATAAATTTATATATGACATTTTTCTCTACCTTGTAATTAAAAAATACATGCAATAGTCATTGTTGTCAAATGTTAAACAAAGACAAATGTTGAGAGTATGAATCGGATCAATATTAGATTTTGAAACAATGTGCTTTTAAATAACAATCGAAGAAGAGAAGTATTCCGCTCACCATTACATCACCATTAACATGATAATAATAAGAAAACAATACGAGAAAATTGAAGAATAAAATAATGGGAACAGACAGTAATGGTTATGCATCAGTTTAATATATCGAAAAGCATTTAATGGTGTAATTGGAAATGATTTCAAAATATCGCTTATTAATTCCTTGTCACGAAGTTTGAATGCACAGAAAAAGATACGGCGGATATAATGTACTACGACAAGGCGATTTTTGCAGGGCAACTCGCGATTCTTTTTTCCAGCCGCTACGTGCCTCGCGACTGAAATGTAAGCGAAAAGCAAAACGAAAAGAGCAGAGGCAGAGCAGAGGTAAAACGAGGACACCGCGAGCTGCAAGGCGCGGCCAGGCCAATAATAATATCAGAAAGGTCGGGCTTATACTGCGGCGCGAGGTTTTCCCAATAGTTCGAACGCGAACTTTCTGCCCAAGTTGCAAAGCTTTAAAGCGAAGGCTTTAACGGGGCTTCTCTCGCCCGGCGCCAACTCTCTCCTTCCTCCCCCTCTCCCCTCTTTATCTCTTTCTCTCCCTTTCTCTTTCTCTCTCCCCCCTCCCCCCGGGATGAAGTCGTGCGAGGAAAGAAAAAAAATGATCAGTACGAGGAGAATGCCCGCCACGGCAACTCCAGGCCTGAATATACTGTTGACCTCTTATTCACCCTCCTTGCGCCAATATTCTCACGTTCGAAGTTTATCCCGTTCAACGGTGGTGTGCAGCATGTTTTTCAGGGGAACTTTTTATTATTCACATACTCTTCGCGCTATGAGAAGAGGCGCATCACGCTATTGCCACTCCTTAACTAGCGAATAATTACGAGTACTTATTATGAAAATTGCATCATGAAGTTTTGAAGCTCTGAACCAACTCTGAACTTCCTAGTCGTTTTGCATGATATCGTGAATATGCATATGTGCATTTCTGTGACACACAGGTCACAGTTCGAAATATGATATATTACATTGCTTTGCGTATTGTTAAAACATTTTTATATACATCTGACATACAAAACCGATTGTAATATAATCGGGTTCAAATGATTACAAAACAACATCCGCTTGCGGATTTAAAATATTTCAATATTGGAGTGCTAACATTCTTTTCAACTTTTTCAACTTTATTGAATCCCTTCACAAACAAAAAGGAAAGTAGTATAATCGGATACAAACTTAGCTTAATTTAATGCGTATTTAAAAACTTTTTTCTTAAAGTTTCGGGTTATCAAGTTTACATAGGTCGTTGACCCTCAATATCTTGCGCTTAAGCTATTTATCCTCGAGTTGCTTGTATTCACGCTACTAGATCGAAAACGAAATATCAGCAAATCTCGATGTACGAAGAAATCAAGACGCGGAATGATGAAGCACCGTTGTCATAGTCGCAAGTCCATCTCAGAACTCGCGACTCGTCGAGCATTTCAGTCACGTCGAAGTGTAATGATCAGTAAATAACAAATGACCGCGTCTGCTGGTTGTCCTCATCCTTCATCGTAGGAGTAGCCGAAGCTGCTCAAACTTTCGTGAGAGAGGACGAGGAGCAACACGGACGTCGATTCTTCTTATAAGGACTGCGGCCGGAAACTTGCGACACGCGACTCCGCCTTGGGAACTCCACTCAGAAACGTATAACCGGATGATATGTTTTCCTGACGCAAGTTTTGGTAGTTACATTATCCTACTGGATGACAATTCCTATAGAATAGATCGCCTTTATAATTTTCATTTGGTCTAAACAACCTACATTGCAACGCTGGTATAGAAACTCGCGCACGAGTAAAAGTTGACGTCGCAGGATTGCCAAAAAAATTGATAGATTATACAATGAAGAGAATCCACGAAACAAAATATTTTTATATTAACTGAGAAAAGAGGTACAAAAAAAATATGCTAAAAGGATTATAATAAATTAATTATAATTATAATTATAATTATTAATAAATGACAAACATATAATACTAGATACCTAACATGTTCAGCTACAATTTCCAACGTTCATTTGTACAAATGAGAAATATAATAAAAAATTACTTTAGAGACACAATTCTTTCTTTTATGTATATTTATAATTTTATGTAACAAACATTTTCTAATACAATAAAGCAATCTGTTACAATTCTGTTATATAAATATATAATACGAAGAATATATAATACTAAAAAAAGAAAGCGAAAGAAAACACTCATTTCTTTCTCTTTCTTGAACAGAATGTTAACTAAAGCGATCCAACGCATTCGCTATCGAGTTTCCTCGCAAGTATAATTTATGCGAAATTACTTCCTTCGTTCGGGGACGCTCGCCGGCTACTGTGCAATACTGAAAAGGACGACGGTGTACAACTAGTCGTTCTGCATGTAATTTGCACATTGCATCTTTGCGAGCAGAATTATGATACGAGATATCTTACTTATGTTCCGTTTCAAAATAGCATGCAAGAATGGAATTTCAAGAAGTTGAGGTGGATGTTGCATTGCGGTGCTGCTCGATGACTTGTTTCCCCTCCACGCAATAAGTTTTGTAATCTCCTCAGCTGCGTAACTTTCTGAGTGGCAATTTTCCGGAACAACGATGTTCTTGATTCCTTTTTCAATTCTTCGCAATGCAATCTCGATCTCTTTAAATCAACTCGATTTTAACGCAACTCGAGTTTCTTCAATTTTCCCTACGTACTCTTTCTTGATTGGTTTTACAATTTCTATAAAGTTGCGTATATTTTAATAGATAACTGAATTTAATTATTACATTTGTATAATAGTATTTGAAAAAACCACTGATTATAATTGGTCACGGATGAAATTTCTATCACCGCTATTTCGAACCGTCTTTGATCCAACTGGTACATTCAAGTTACCTAAGATGGACGAATGATATAGACGCTACTGTTTCGTATGAGGATCGCGTTGAGGGTCGTAAGAATACAGTATCGTGACTCCGTTTGTCGCCTCGTTTTCTCCCCAATACAATAAGTTTTGTAATCTTCTCGGTTACGTAACTTTCTGAGTGGCAATTTTCTCGAACCTGTCCACGTCTAGTTTTATCCGTGATCCTGCGTTGTCCCAGATCAACTTTTCAACCTGACTATCCTTCTTTGACCACGAGAACGCACTTTCGATGCAACCTCGTTTGCTCTTGTCATCATTCCATATCATATAGCTCTTGACAGTCCACTTTCGTCATTTCTATTCGGTAGTAAGCTTCTTGTCACATTGCTTATCATGGCGATTTATTTTCAGTAAGCCATAAAAGTTCAGCATTTTATAGAATGTAAAGTAGATTTTGGAAAAGTTTAAAGAAATGATGAAAACAATCAAATATACATTTTATTACAAATTATACAGCGAGAATTATTTGAACATCATACTGTAGAAAGCTTAAGTACATTAAAATTGATATGAAACTAAAGAAATCTAAATCAAAATTATTTTAACATGATTAAATAACAGGTAAATAATTAAAGAGCAGTCATTAAAAAAATTTGAAAATAAAATGAAAGAATTTTTTATTTTTTTAGATTAAAGCACAAAATTTTATTTTTAAGCCAAGATCTAAAAAATTGAGACGAGAAAATCTCGATAAAACATTTTCTATATTTTCTACATTCGTTATTTTTTATAGTCAATCAATGAATTTTTTAGGTATATAAAACATTTTAAATTGCAACAATAATTCTAATTTATTTAATACCGATAAAAAGATTTTTAGCGCTGAACGGATAACATTTATTTATAAATTTATCTTTAGTTATGCTCGTGGAATTATTAGTACACCGCTATTGTTGCCTTAATATTCTAAGTCGTTTACTACACAATGAGTGTTATCGCGCTCGGAGAGAACAGATGTACTAAGCAAGATTACGATATTGTTTACGCTTAATAGCCTAATTCCCAGCGCATTAAATTTACGGGCTTCGAATTTCAATGCGCGCAATTTCCCCGTCTTCTGACCTTGCTGTATCTAATGTTGGCCGTGGGTCAAGTGTCATTGCAGAACGTAGACTCCTCCGCTCGCTAGGGCAAACCCTTCCGCTTACTCATACCAGACCCTTGATGTCTCTATATTCTCTTCAAAGCGTACGCACATACACGTAGACGTTTTAGAATTGGTGCCCTTAAGGGCGGCACTCGTGCCGTGAGGTTGAACGGCCTCGTGAGATTTGGACGTTCGCGAATTTAACCGCTGACTTCGCTCGATAGAACATCCCTAGTTACTCACTAATGGGCTTCGTAAAGTTTAAGCTCGCTATTGAATACGTATGATATAGATGGGATTCCGTTATATTAGATTGTTAAACTGTAACTGCTGGAATATTTATTCTTCTCAAAAGTACGTTCTCTCGTATTGAAGTAGCATATTTATAGCATACAATTTAGATAAACAAATAGAAGCTTTAATTTTGAATTTTCTTATTTTTTAAACGCTAGTCTCCTGGCCCTCTGATTGGTTCGTGACTTCTTAAGACTGTATTTAAGACGATCTTGAATATAAGGTCTTACTATGAATACCGCCCTATGATTACTATGGATATACTATAAATATGTACAGCATGTGTGTGTGTGTGTGGGGGGGGGGGGGAGGGGGGCATGCATTGTATAAAAAGAACAATTTTGCATTTAAATATCTAAAAATTTAGCTAGGTATAGATATGAAAATAATTTTGTTGGATCATCAAAATATTTATGCAGAAAACTCAAAAATTTTTACTATTCTAGCTTGAGTGTCTTGTACAATTATTTTAATAGTTTAGCAAAATTATTTTTATCTATATTTAGCTAAATTTTTACAAACTTTTTTAGTAAGACTATTTTTTCCGTGGATGCATTTATTATTCCGTTCATTTCTCTTATTTTATAAAATCTAATTTTCTCAGTCGCGCGGAGGATTCAAACTGGAATCAAACTTTTAATTGCGACTAAATTCGCAGGGTCAAGAATCACGCGTGTACTGACGGTATTATACGGCCATTAAAGTTCCGTAATACTAATACCGTCATATTCCACTTTATATTAAAGTCTGATGTAGTAGTAACTCAGCAATTTCTCCGATCTTTCGAGTTCTTTTCGAAGAGGAAACGAATAGTCTGCGAACTTTCCTCGGGCGCTGTTCGGATTCCCGCATTCGCAGTTTCTCCACTATTGTATTTATTCCCTTCTATTGTATGAGTTGTTCGAACAGACATCTAGAACCCGGTGTGTTTTACATGCACAATCCCTCCTCATCTTTGACATATATATTGTATTATTTACCTCATCTTTACAATCACGCGTTTAAATTATCTTTGCTCGCAAAACAGAAACACTCGCGTATAAATATACCATAATTTACGGGATGAACGGAGAGCTTCGTAATAAATCTCGTGGTCATAATGGACTACAGTAAAAAGAATCATTTCAGTTATGTGTAAGACGATATAATATTATATATGATTATACTTAAAAAATTGATATAACTTCATAAACATATTTATCACGTTTTTTACTATTTACATATAAAATTTACACGACAATTGTGTCATTATTTACAATTACATTTAAAAAATGTTCTTATAATTAAGTTTAAACATACAACATTTTGTTGATATTACAGGATTCCTAATATAATTGTATTTTAAGTATAACGCAATTTATAATAAATCCTATAATACAACGCAAACATGTTACAATATTTTAATTACAATGTATAATACTCATTTATTATTACGCACATTAAATTGATACGTTATTGAATTAAACAGTTATATCAACATCGCAAGGCGTAAAATCTGTTTCGAGCATCATCCACGCCACTTGAATTTAGAGATCTATGTACAACGTTAATATTCCATTTTACTCCGAAAACTCGTCCACCCGCTGGCGACAAATCCTTCCGAGACGAATAGTTACGCGCGCGAGTTGCTCGTCAGAATTACTCTACCGCTCATTGTCTGACCCGAAACGCTTATTAATGTCGCGGCGTTCTGAGAGTGATAAATTGCTCCGCCTGCGTATCACAGCGCGCGCGAACATTTTTCCGGAAAATGCCGGAAGGTCTTTGTACTCCCGTGCCTGTCTCTCTCCCTCCTTTATCCTGCGTCCTCATTTTTCATGGTTTTCAGTTATGCGAGCGCTGATGAAATTGGCGAACGGGAGTGCTGCAAAGCGCTCTGATGGCTGCATCGCGTCGTCGCGCAGGGAATCTGTTTGCTCATTTCTATTTACGAGGAATACGCGACCAAGTAAACTGTCATGTTAATAGAATGTGCCCGTATCCTATCCTGAAGGAGGCATATGGGTTCTACAAGATCGTAATCGGCTGCTTCGCCATATCGTTATCGCAATCGACCGTGTAGTCATCCACGGGCGGAAGCTTAACTTCACTCACGAAACACGCGCGCGTGTGCAAATTCGATCTCGCACAATGTTCTTCGTGCGGTGATGTCTTGATCTTCCATAACATCTCGTGAAAGAGAAAAGAGGTAGATCGAGAGGAGTTACAGGGTGGGCCATCTATTGGTACGTTTTTAAAAATGCGATCAAATGAGCATACATTGATATTTTTTATTAATTTTTTTTTTGTTGTGAAGCTAAAAGTATCCGCGTCAAGAATGAAAAACGATTTCGTTCATGTGGCTCCCTCTACTGGCCTTACAGTATGCCATTCGGTCACCCCAATTATTAATGACATTTTGGACTATTGTTTTTCAAAGCTAGAATTGTCTCACACTTTGGGCCACAGCCTCAATATTCTCGGGTGTGCGCACTGTCCGAGCTCTGGGACCACTTCTGTCATCCACTAACATCCCTTTCTCACGAACTTTCCTCACCAATTTGCGTATAGCTCCTTCGGTGCTCCATATTTCTTTTCAAAATTCGTACAGTTTCGGCGACACAGCACTGACTTTGAAAATAAGTTTTTAAAATTTCAAAACGCTCTTCAAGAGAAAACATGTTGTTTCGTGCCGCGGACGGTATGACTAATAAACTGTCAAAATTTCGGGTCTGTAGCTCGTTCGGTGTTGCCATACGACGAAATTAAAAAACGTACCAATAGATGGCCCACCCTATATTTTTGCAATGTTAGCTGAATTTCTTTTCGACGTTGCATAACATTGTCTCTCGAAAATTATCATCATTTTACTTAAAACCGCAAAAATATTTAAATTTTAATTAAATTCTGTATATTTTATCAACACATATGTTAATTTTTCAATTTTTTTTATATTCTTTTGACAAACGAATAAAAAAATATTTAGCAAACTGAAAAATAATTGATAAATTAAATGGATAAATTGTACTTTGGCAAAACAAATAAAAAATGTTTATTAAAAAAAATTAATGAATTATAGAATTCAAAAAATAAATTGTATTACAGTTTGTTCATAGTTGGAAAAAAATTTTTTTTAATGTCAGATTTATTCAAGCACGTGTATTAATAGATTCAAGTGCAATACAGATTATATATTTCGTAACTGCACTTTATTTTGTCTCGTCGGAGATTGTAAGACAAAGGATGATAAAATAAATATCATTTCCTCAACCTTGACTTAATTTCGTGCAATTGTCGACTGTCGACGTTGTTCGCGAGTCGTCGTCGATTTATCTAAACGGCAAAATCCAGCTTCTCGATCGCAGGTAAAAGGGAATGCGCGCTCATATTGCTACGAGTCGATCGAGCGTATACAGCGACGAATTGCGACGAAGCGAACAACGGAATAAAATGGCTAGAAAGGAACGGACCCTTCGGCAATGCACTCGATACCGAAATCGACGATACCATCCATTTCGAAATATCGCCGGTGCAGTTGCCGAGCCAAGTGCGACTGGAATAGGAACTGCTCGGAAAACTATGGCGGAGTATCGTAACGGTGGGACACTTTGTACAGGCATTTGCTCTGCTTTTCGCTATCGTAACGGCAAATAAATATTGCTTCAGTGCCGGGCAAGATTCGACGCGGCTTAACGCGGTGAAATACGGCGTAGACCGGCGTGAGTAAAGCGCAGCGTGCTTTGACATTAACGGCATTACCGCGTTCTCTTTTCATCGCGCACAGCCATTAGTTCACATTAACGTGAGAAGGAATTTCTGTTTCGCGTAATAATTTTTAAAGAGTAGAAAACGCATTATAATACACACTTTTTTGACGATGTTTGCCATACACAAGAACCTGAAAGCTAATATATGATTTTTTTGTAACGAAATTATAAACGTTTGTTTTATAATTTTACCTGCTTACTTCACATTAAATATTTTCAAGTATTATAATAAATATTTCGTAATTACAAATGTATAATGGATTTTATACACGTACCTTTTTTTATATTATTGTACAATATATCCGTAACTCTCTTTACGTTAGTTATGATAATTTTTCTCTTTATTTTTAAATTTTACATATATTTGATATATATTCATTTTCTGCAAGTTCCATATATTTTTATTATTCTTTTACTTAAAACTATAATTTGCATGCGATAATTTGCATATTGAACAGTTTCGTTTTTACATCTATTTGCTGTGCATTTTAATTGTGAAATGTTGAAGCTATGCATAGGCAGTACAAGCGGACGTACAAAGATAAAATCGGGAATAAAGGTAGACGTAGCTAAATTTAAAAGCGAAGTGGAAAATTTCACTAGTGGTGTTTTCTGCTGAGTTCAAAGCTGCAGATCAAACAACTCGAATTACGTGCCGCGACTGGAAGGAAGTTTGGAAAATCATCCGACGAGTGGGCAGTACCCGTATTGTTCTCGTGACCGGTGTTTGCTTAACCCGCTTCATGACTATAACAAGAAGTTATTGTTGCCACGGAGTGCGGAGAATGCAGAACCTTATTGAATTCGTGCAAGGTACAGTGAGAAGTAGCCTTTGCGTATCGTGAGCCGAGTTCGATAGCTTTCATTTCCCAGTGTTCATCGAAAGTTCAGAGAGAATGCTTTATTGGCAAAACAACTCCTTACTGAGGAACGTAAAAGTTTGTCTTAGCAACATGGAAATGGGGTGTACGTACTATATATATACGTAAATTAAATACGTATATTATGTACTATTTATTTTTTGTTATATTATTTATTACGTAGTTGATATTAACAATATTCTAGATTTTTATATATGCTGATATACTCATACCTATATTGCTCTTCACAATCTTTCTCATTTGCTTTTGTATTTTCCGCAACAACAGAAGGGACTAAAAAAATTGTATCGCAGTTATAATTAATTTCACCGTAAAGCAACAACGAATTAATTTCGTAGCAAATAAGAGCGTTTCTAAGGTACCTATACCGACCTTTTTGATCCCGTCACGCTTTCGTTATACCTTCAGCTTCAGCGTACGATTTCCGCAATTTTCACATGTACCTCGTAACAATTTCAATTTCTACCTACGCCGAAGTCCCATTTTCCCCGGCATACAATAGAAAATTTTATCGGACGCGTTCTATCTCGCCCTTCTTGTCCGTGCACGGTCGTTCCATTGAGCTTTCCGATGCCACTCTCTCTCTCCTCCTCGGAAACCTATCCATTCCTTTCTATATCCCATTCAGCTATTCCTATGAGATTATGATAATGACAATCTCTGCAATCGCCGAAACCTCGATTAATAACAAGTCGAGTGATTTATAATAAATTAAATAAAACTCGCGCTGGGATGTAGCGTACAGCTGATAGCATATTAATTACCGTATGTCATTACATTAATTTGAGATATATTTTTCTGAAAATAAAAATTGAAAAATAAATTTATTATTGTTTATATTTAATAATTTATTTTTAATAATATGTATTAATTCATATATTTAGTCACCTGCAAACAAAATGAGTTTTATTCTATTGTCATATACATAAATCACAATCGGAGATTACAATTAAAAATATTATTATTAATATATTCTTTTATAACGAGTAAATATGTCATTAAGTCAATATTGAAAGACATATCTACATATCGTTGGTATTATGCAAAGTAATGTTTGCAATTCACGTTTACAAGATATTAATTAACATTTTGTAAATCAAATGTTATGGTTAACGTGGTCAGAAATACATTAAGCGTTGTTTATATTAACATTTAATCGTTTAAATTAAGCAAACGTGGACAATTATTAGTTTACTTATTGTAGTGCATAAATTTCTAAATATGTCATACTTGTAAAGCGGAGAAAATTGTGCCAATGAAATACGAATTATCAAACAGATTGAAATATCAACAATAAAAACGAATTTGTTGAATATAATATTCGGTCTTAATATTATTATTAGATACGCTTCATTATAGCGCGTTAAAAGACGGAAGATATAAATATATACTTGTATATATATCTGTTAATGCACTTTATGGTTACATAATACGTAGTTTGTAAATTATTTGCTTCGATATAAGATTTCAAAGAGGATAGTGATATTCTTGGCGCGAACCGCATCGTGTTTCGTGAATGCTAAACTCAATTGTGTACAGGAACCGTGAGTAATGGCGTGACGCTTTATAATCCCGGAAGTTTGGGCTTAATCAAGTACTTATTACAATTACCTACGGCATGCGCGCAACCCGGCAACTTTCAGTCCACTCGCAGCTGCAACTTCTGATACCGTAAAGGATTTTGCATCTAATCTCGTTTGAATGTACGCCGTACTGAGTTTCCATATTCATCTAACTTCGACTTTGACTTTAGTGTGAGCCCGCTCAATGTTTCATCAGATAAGATTTGTCCGCAGGTTTATGAACCTTGTTAAGCTTTGCAACACTTTCTTAAACAATATTTTCTCGAATAATTTGCAGTTGCAACAGTGACGCGCGTGAAATTTACAAGTTCACATTAAATGTTTTTATGTGATCAAAATATAAAATATCTGTTTTTCTCAGTATAATTTCGTTCATATAATCTTATGAAGCAAATTTTTTTTATAGAAAACAGACGATAAAATAAGATAGAACAATAAAGAAAAAATTTGTTATGAAATAAAAAAATTTTAAATATATGTACAAAAGTTAATATTGCATTTATAAAATATTATATTAACATTATTAACTTCATTATTATTTTTCTGAAAAACTAATTGTATTAATTATTTGTATATTAATTAAATGAACTGTGTGTCTGTTTATCTGTGTGTGTTACATATCATATTTTCTCATTATCATCTGACCTGTTTTTACATTTGAACTAATTAAAAGCCGTAGATCAAAATTTCACATTATGACTAAAAATGTTTATTGTATTATACTACACCTTGAGGCCACAGTAACTTAAAATCCGCCACTGGTCATCGTATATTGAATTTAAATATAAGACTAATTTGTGCCATGGTCAAAAATTTTATTTTGCAGTAAAAGCTCAGTCATAGCTAATTTAAGAAAATAATTTTTCAATTATAATTTTAACATTTATGCAGATACATATATTTGTCATATTCTTTGATGCTGAAATAATTTCTGAAAATGATTTACTCAAAGTTATTTCAGATATATACAATAGCTTTATCCAATATTTAATTTTTCTCGAATTAAAAAAATATAATATTTGCAACATTATCTTATATCTTCAAACATCACTATTAATATGGCGTATTCTGTTTCAGGTGGTTCTAGTATCGCCAGCGTAGTAGCAGGTAGCAAGCCGACGAGATCCTGGGACAAACCTCAATTCGACGATATTGCACCGCGAAATATCACTGCCATCGTCGGTCAGACGGCGGAGCTGAATTGTTATGTCAAGCATCCGGGCGACCGTGTGGTGAGTAATATTTTCATGCTACATTTGCCACGCATCCGTTGTTTCTCCCCCGTATTGTCAGATAAACGTTCAAGGGTATTCTCGTCGGTGGTATATACCTCTCAATTTTCCCAACAGCATTCGGTGTTTATTTAATTTTTTTTTTAACCATAAAACGATCGTCGCGATTTTACGGTATAAAACGATCTTATAATATTACAAAAGAGCGGAAAGATTTAACTATAAGATTTTACTACATTTTATGTGAAGAAAGCTGTCAAATGCACGATGCTATTCTTCATTTCGTATTTTTTCACACCTTATCACATCGAGCTGCTATTCCGTGTTAGCGTCAATCTCGAAAGCTAATCGCGTTGATTAATGTTAGCGAAATTGTTGGCTTGAAAAATGATAAAATAGTATAGCTCCACAGTATAGCTCCTGCATGACGTTAAGTTGTCGTGCTATTCTGAAATACCCGAAATAAAGATCTCAGATTATGGTACACGCTCTTATGACTCTTACTAGCGCAAATTACAAAAGGACACGCTACAGAAAAATCGATTAAGAAGATACGCGTATGAAGGCTTTTTTCATCGAAACATAACTCTTTTTTAAAACAGTGTTGCAAATAGAAATTTTTTGTTTAATAATATCATATAATTGAGTGTGTAATATCGTATAATCCATTTTTGATGATGTGGCTACTTTCCTGCGCAGCAGGAAAAATAAACAAATTCTTTTTATAATAATTTTTGACGTGAATATACTACATGTAAGATATGTATATGTTTGACAAACATATAATGACACGTAGAATTGAATTATAATCGATACGCAATTTGATTATACCATTTGATTGTATCGAGTATATTTGTTCTCGGACAATGTAATCGGAAAGACAAATATTTAACATACTTCTATTCTGCATATGTTAACAAACATATTTGTTTTCCTAGTTGCAATTAATACCGCGTAATTGCAAAGTCACGTCGCGATTGCGCGCAAAAGCGCGCGATAACTTTGCGCACGTCGGCATAGGAGATCTTCAGAAGAACGTTTATCGTTAGGATGCAAATGGAGCAGCAAAACTTTCAAGTCTCTCGACAAGCGAACAATAACGCTGTCCTGAGACAGTTCGCCTGTAACTGCAAACAGTTACTGGGGAACTCGCGCGATCCAACGTACAGCCCAACACAACGGTGGCGTTTTCACGGGATCCGCGTACAGAATGGCGACGCGATAAAAACGCGCGCGGACATTCTTGCTGCGCTGCATTTACAATAGCCAACAAGAAACGCAGCGAGGAGTTCTCGGTCTGATTAAATGCAAATCTCGCCGTTATTACAGCGCCTGAGCGCGGAAGGCAACGTCGTCCTTTAACATCACTGTTCAATTAACAACCGTGAGACTATTTAGTTTTAAATCTATTTAGTTTGGTAAATAATAATTAATACGCGCCGACTCTTGTCTGACTTGAAGGAAGTGCGATCGATAGATCTCGCATTTTCCATGAGATCTTAATCTTTATGATGACGCATTCATGGCGAATTGCAAAGAAATACTTATGGCATCGTTAAACCTTATCGACTAACCGCGAATTGTTTTAGGTATTATCTTCGACAAGCATTAACGGATCGTTAAACTTTAACGATCCATTAGTACTGACGGTAAAGGGAAAGTCAAACATTGAATTCTTGCTTTGTAGAAAATCCGAGCATTTACAAAGGGATACTATCATTTAATTTAGTTGCTAATTGCTGTTCAAGATTATATGTACTTATTATTAATATTTTAACCAACACGCATAATGGGTTCAGATTATTTACTACACAGAAAAAATGATTTTGCTAAAAAAATCTAAAATTTTGCTGCAGACATATTTGAAAATAATTTCGTTAAACTATCAAGTTATTTTTAGATCCGTATCCAGCAAAAGTTTAGATCTTTTAGTAAAATCGTTTTTTCCGTGTGGGAAACTGCAAAATTGTCAATATGATAACTGCATTTCTCTTGTAACACTCGAAATAATATTTTAGGTATATTCCAGAGATATACGGAAAAAAAAACGGTTTTGCTGGAGTATTTAGAAATATACCTGGATATAAATTTGGAAATAGTTTTGTTAAATCATTAGAATAATTATGTAACAATCATAAGTAATGCTGCAAATAGTTTCGACATTTTAGTAATCAGCTTGATCATCCTACGTAATTATTTTGTACGGTTTAACAAAATTATTTTCAAAATAGTATCTATAGCTGAATTTTTAAATACTTCAGCAAAACTGTTCTTTCAGTGTATATTGAAACAGTGAAATTTTTTTTTATTCTCTTTTTCTTATTAAGTAATTAGATAAAAAATAAAATTATTGAATGAATCAATTTCACAGTTTTATATCCATTAAATAGTTTTGTAACATTACTATCTAAAATCTTTGGAATGAAATCTAATTTTAAAGATCAAGAAAAAATGACAATTGAGCCAGTATTGAAAAAGAGTGGCTCAAATGTCAGTTTTTAAGAATAAGATTTCACTCTTTAGAATTAAATTTCACTTCAAAGATTTTAAAGAAATTATAAACGAATTATAAACGAATTATTTGATATCTTAGAAGCGTTATTTTTTAATTTAATCAAATTTAAAGTTATTTTTCGTATTTGACCTGGCTTTTATTGTAATTTTTACATTAATTTTAACTCTGCAACAAATTTATGGAGAAATCCCGAGTAAATTTATCGAAACACAGTAATTCCGGATGGTTCGCATAGTTCAGTAAGAAGTATTTCTTCCTTCGGAATTGTTTGCAAATAGGAACGAACACCTCAGAGTCGGTTATTGTTTGTTCTTGGATACTCTAGGCTCCGTTTGTGAATTCGTTTGCATCGTCTCAACCTTGTTACCTGTTTGGAAATGTACGTCTGTAGGTTCATTAACACTTTGCGCAACGCGGGTGATAATGAAGTGTGTCCTGATGGAACAATTATCTCTGTGTGTAAATGGAATGTTTGCCCATTTCGTCGTGACAATTTATTGTTATTTCACGCACGCTCAATATCCGTACATCTTCCCCGTATGCATATGTTTATTTATATAAAAACCTACGACGCAATACGAAAGGTTCAAAGAGAATAATTAGGGGTTAATTCATTCCTCCATTATTCCAATTGCCAAAATTTCATTTCTCAGTTGATCTACGCCAATTACATTATCTGACTTTTGTCAAACTGCACGGTTTCTGGAATATTGTACATTGGGTACCAAAGGGATTCGATTTATACGTAAATGTTCGCATAATTATGGGTGTTTATTCGGTTTAGCATATGTAGCGGCGCGATATCAATATGTACATTAAATCCATTAAAGTTACGTAATGAACAATTGAGGTTTAATGTTTATTTTGCACTGCATATTTACGTATTGCATTATGGGGCGTATAATACGATCGCGTTCATCGCGCATTGGATGCGGGTTATATACATTATTAATATTATTCCTTCAATCGCGCGCGATCATCCACGCGTTTTGTAGCGTTTGAGCAAAACTGTTAACACGCCAATCAATCATTAATCTACCATTCTCTAATCACAATAAAATGTTTACCATTTCATCAACTGGTATAAGTTAATGTTTTCGATATTAATGCAAAGCAATGAGTTACACTGATTCTTTGAATTAGAGTTATTAAGTAGCTGTGTGTAATATTTTTTGTGTAAGCATAATACATATGATCGATTTTGTATCCATTTTGAATCAATATTATTCCTTATTTATTTTGTATAAAATTTTAAATAATGAAAGATGTTTTATTTCAAATAAAATTATAATTATATTTTTAGAAACTCTAAGAATTTAATCAAAGATGATTAATACGAGATCGTTATTCTGATTGATGCAAACTTCGCAAGTATAATAAAAAACGATAAAATTTTTTGATATTTTCAGAATATACACTTGCAATCTCAGATTGCAACAAGATAGCAGATAACAATGTTATCAGGAAGTTTTATCATTTTGAAATGGAATGACGTCCCCTTACTTTAACGCATCATTGAGCATCTTCGACTATCTTAACAAGAAAGACGGTCGTTAAAGTCGTCGTTATTCGCTTCTGAAATTCTCAAGAGTGCACGCACCATATTGTGTGTTTGTTCATCCGTAAAGTATACTTACACATATACAAGATAGATATAAAGGTAAAAATCTAGATATTTTTTTTGAAAAATAATTTAAAATTATTCTTTGGTATTTAATTTTGTGACAATAATTTTGTGACGTTCTTTTTCTTTAATTTAGCTTGCAATATTTGAAATATATTTAAAAGAGAAAGAACTTGCACCCAGGAAAAATATTTTTGTTTTGAGAACATTAAAAGCAACTAAATTATATTTTAAATATTTTTTTTTAACAGACAGCTTTGTATGTAAGAAGATTTCGGAAATAGAAAATATCTCAGTAATTGAAGTGAAATATATTTACAGAAGTACAAGTATATGTATAAACGCGTATATGTATTCGATAATCGTCTTAGTAGCGAAGGTTGTCTTTAATTGATCAGACCAAAGAGCCTGAGAGAACAGTAGAAGAAGCAAATATCGCGAAGCAAGGATCGCGAAGGTAGTCACCCCTGACTGCACGTTCTCAGCGGTGGTAAATGAACCGGTCAAGCGTAACTGGCCAAGTGGTTGCCAAGAGAGTATTGGACCGCCCGTCACTATGTCGATGATATACATGTCGCACAGCATACATATAGCTGACACAAACGTCTCGGAGTAGGTATGTTGCCATTACACCGGCGAGTGTGAATATCTGGGGCGAAGATCAAAGGATAAGTGCAAGTACCAAATTAAATAAGCTGGCGAATATATTTCTATTTACAGAGACTAACGGGACGACTTCAGACAGTCTTGCATATTGTATATTTAGTACATTATATTTGGCTACTGCCGTGTACATTTTGAAACATTTCTAAAAATCACGCCACGTAAATTTAAAACACAATGCTGGATATATACGTAAAATATGTATATACGTATTTCAAACTTATATTTAATTATCGTCTGTAAAAATAATAAATAGCAGTGTCTAAAAAATAGATTTTTCGTTATTTAGGTATGTAAAATATATAGTATATCAAGCCTGGACCGAGTTACACACACACACACACACACACACACACACACACACACAACACGCACATTTTAAGAGTGCACAATAAGAATCAATCTCTCACGAAAAACATGACTACTGTTATCAAAAGTCGCATTAATATATTTTTTTATTATAAGAATTAGTATGTTTGTGTGATAACCGTAAGATTGACATATCTTAACACAACAAAATGTATTGATGGGTGAAAATTATTATTTTCGGTTGTGGCAACCATAGCGTATTTTTCCTTAATATAATATACCTATATTTTATATATGTGTGTTGTACATCTTAAACTAATTAATTTAATAATCTAAAATAATGTTCGATATTGAATATTTATTGTTCAATTAACAATTAGCTCGGAAAGAAAAGTTGGTAGGAACAGGTTCTCACTACAGCAAAGCTTGTAGGTGGAACAATCGGCTTGATTGTAAAATGGATCGGAAGTGATCCGTTTAATCGAGCCCTTCCCATCGCATGTACCATCTGAAATAGTTCGAATGGCTTAGGCTTAATTGTGTATCTGCACACTGCCAAAGTGATACGTACTATTGAAGGAATTCCGATACATGCTACAAGGGTTAACATTTGATTGCGCGTATCGGCTTTGCATTTTCATTAAGCATAATGGATTGTAGAGATACGATAGGCTCTGTCACTCTAATCGGTTCTCCTCTTTTTTCCGCGACATTATACTTTCTATAGGAGAAACGACCGCATGAAATGCTTTAATACTCTTCTTTGATGCGATATTGGAGGATTGGCGCAAATTCATTTTAATCGTCAAAAATACGGCCGCTCAAGCTAACGTTTCATCCACTTAGCGACGGTATTAAATGATAAATCAGCGACGGGTATAGGCGAGCATCGTAAACCGATCCGCTTTCCATTTAACAATTTGCACGTTTTACGCGATACCGTATCTCGCTTCTCAAAATCAATAAAGTAGGAATGAGTCACGGCGGATATGTGCAAAATTCAACGGAATAAACTGTTTGCTATTTGCAGAGTGCTTCGGTGATGCATTGTTTATCTCTCTATAAAATATAACGGATGTAGTTATACCATTTTTATATTTGCATTTTTATGTTTAAATCAACAAATGTCATACAAGAAACATTTCAAGAGAAAGATCAAGACTATCACAATAACATTGAATTTTCTATTAGATTTTTGCATTATATTCTTGTTACATAAAAAAATTTGATTTTGATTTCACAATGAAAACTACATTAATATAGTTCAAATTATGTATATATATCTCAAGTATAATAATTGCTGTTATTGGAACAAAAACTTTCAAAAATTAGCATTAGCTTTGTGTCGTAACTAATGGATTTTTGCTAACATATTTTGACACTACCAAATGTAATACAAAATTTATCCGGACATGTAGCAATTAAAAATTTGTTCTATTGTCTCGTGATACATATAATCACTTATATATCGTGCTCTGTTCAAAAAGTGCACACTGTATAATCCACTCTTTTTCTCGACCATCCCCTTTTTAATTCATCGCGGACGATTTCGAGCGTCGCTCGAAAATAAAAGTACATCGTACAATATGCGAGCCGCCCGAAGGTATTTCCAGGTGACACCCTTTCACATCGCGTCGGTAACTCCGATAATTGATTTAGCGGTGGATCAGGAACGTAACACATATAACTGCTCCGCGCGACGGCGTTGGCGGGGAGGAGGGTTCCGTTTAAACTTAGTTTAATTAAACCGTGGATTTATTGGGCACTTGATACGCGCACACGAAGACGGCTATACTAGCGGGTGACAAGGGGGTACGTCGGTGTGTACCAGAGTTGATACGGGAGGCTAAAGCGAGATAAAGTAGTGAGGCGAAGCCTGATGGGTGAAAGGGTGAGTCGAGGAGAGAGAGAGAGAGGAGGGGAGAGAGAGAGAGAGAGAGAGAGAGAGAGAGTGGGGGGAAGTACATGTGTCTACGAGCATCCTGTCGCCGCTGTGTGAGTGTATATGTCATGCAGACGGGACAAAATCTTCCAAATGGCCCCAGGAGAAATATTGCGGGACATCAATTGAGATAATGGCGTGATCTAAGAAGATTCGTGAAGAAATCGGTTTCGTGCCCCTAGCATCTACAGCATCCGCGGCACTTAGAGACGATATTTCCCACCTCGAAAATGTCACGGAATCGGCCGCGGTGCATATTCAGCGGAATCGCACTTTAATGAAGGGCGCCGACTGCTCTTGGGACGTGAAATGTACACTGCCAAGAGGTGAGCTCGCGGTTAATTGGGAAGAGAGACGAAATGAGACAAGAAGTACTTAGACTATGCGGTTCTTGACTTATCTCGCGATGATTGCTCGGTTATTTTCGATAATTTTCTTGCCTTAAAATATATTGCTTCTAAGAGATATCTATCAATTTCTATTCATTTTGTATAAGAGACATATTCATTTTTTTAGAGACAGCTTAGATTTTTTTATTAGAATTTAATTTAATGCACACTATTATTAAAGCTGTTGTATATTGATATAATCTGAGTGTAAAAGTAAAAGGCAAATATTTTCAATAATAAAATACATATTTTTTATTTATTTTTACTTAATAGCACAATAAAATATATTGAGGATTTTATGTTTAATCCATTTTTATAATTATAAACACATATTTTTGCGTCAATTTGTACGACGGCTTTAATATGCACCAGTGCGTCCAATTAAATTCGCTATTAGAGAATATTAATGGCGTTGCGTTGCAAAAATATACATTATTTTTCTATAATATTTTCAAAATGTAAAAAAATATCTACAACTACATATTTTTATACATGTTTCTTTTTATGTACATCTTCTTCTCAATTTGTAAGTGCAAAGTGTTTATTCAGATAGCAAAATATCTTCAATTACGATTTTAATAGCACAGATTTGATAAAATGTCGAAAACACTATACATATATATCGCTCTAAATCGACGTTCTTGGAACGTTGTGCATTTCGAGATTCAAGCTTAGTACAGAAACCACTAATATACGCATTTAAGGAGCTGAAATGCATACGTAATTAGATTGCATCCCGTTGAAACGTATCCAATTGCAGGCAACTCATTACACGAAGTAGAATTACAAACACTAGTTTCCACTTATTTAAATGCATTTTACTTTGCAGATTAAATTAGCGTATTCTACATATTTACATTATGTAATAAAGAATAATATCAATTAACGCTATTTAGTGTTCCACAGTTTCACAAAAGTAATGTCTATAATTCTTTTTAAAAAATCACATTTATGTAACTTTATACTGAATACAAATGTTACTTTAAAGTAATAGGATTAATTAGAAATTTTAAGAATTACTTTGACATAACAGATAATTAATGGAGTAGATTTAAAGTGATTAATTATGCTTTGCCTTATCATGTTCTTTTTAGCAAGAAACTTTTAATTAATTCTTTATCGTATAAACAAAATAATCTTCAATATTTAATAACAATATCAAATTTATCATGTTTAAATATTTACATTAATTTTATTTTTATCTATTTCTTAATATTACAATGATCATAAATTGTACATAATATTAATAATCTAAATACATATAATTCTCTGATGTTTTAATGATTTTTAAGTTTGGTTTGCAACTACTTGTTTCTCTCTCTCTCTCTCTCTCTCTCTCTCTCTCTCTCTCTCTCTCTCTGTCTCTCTCTCTCTCTTTCTCTCTTTGTTTTCATCTTCAGATATCTTTTCCCCTTGATGAAGAGAATTTTGACCCTTTAAGCACTTCTTCAAGGATTATTATCTTCCACGGAAAATCTTTTTAAAAGTAGTTCCTCGTAATCTACGGAATTTGACGGACATTTAGGGACGTCTACTGACTTTTAATTTACCATATTCTCGTTTACAGAATTAGCACGCTTAATGCTCTGTCGAGAAATATGCAAATGGGGCGACAAGCCATCGTTTTTCTTATCACGGGATATATTGACATAATTGCAACAAAGCAGCCATGGAACGATAATACCTACATGACAAAAGACTAAGTAGGGCTTTTATCATTTTGCATCCTTGAGCGAACGATGACTTGCATTTTCTTTGTCAACTCATGTCGTGTAAAGACCGCATACAGTTTAACGCACTGGAAATTTTTATCGACTCGGATTTTTGAAGCGGAATAACGATACACGTATAAATTCGCATTCAAAATTATCATCATATAAAATGCATTACAATAAAATTACAAGAATTTGCGAAAATGTTTTTGCAGCTATTAGTAAATGTTTTGATAATAATGACAAAGAAAGGAAATCAAATTTAATTTGATATTTCGCATGTATGCGTGTACTTCAATTCTTTTTGAAAAAAAAAAACAAATTAAAATACTCTTTGGAATTGTAACGAAAAGGGGAAAAAATGTAATCGTCAGCGCAGATACGAAACCCATCCTTCTAATCCTTGGCAAGGTGGAGTGTTTGTGAACGAAAGCGTCTCTAGGATTTCCTCCAGAAACGTCTTTCGATTACGAAGCTCTGTCCTAGAGTTTGCTCAGTGAACGAAGGGTCCTGTCCATTACTCGATCGAACCACACCCACTGTTACGCTGGTGATTCCCAATATCCCCGACAAAGTGTCAGCTAAATGAGAAGTAGAAACCACATCGCTATTCAATACAAAAAATACAAATGATATTATTGTACAAAAGAATACGTTTAAAAAATTCGGAATTAATATCATGAAAGAAAAAGAATGTATTTTTAATAGAATTTGAAAGTAAAAAATTCGGATGAAAGAAAGAAAATTAATCGCATTTATTCGATTTTTATTATAATTAACGAATATAAGCTGAAGAGGCTAATTTTGTGTAAAGATTTTTATTAAATTGCAGTTACTTGCTTTGTTATATGTGTATATGAATGTACACAAAGTCAACAACAATGGCTAGCAAGAACAAGTGGGCCAGATTCTTTGTCTTCGACTCAACGGAAGAACAACAGCTCGCGGGGAACGATTGCTTTCAATTACCTTTATCTGTATTTACTGTGACCGACGAAAGGCAGGCCGGGTATAATTGGCACTCGTTCCTCGGGGATTGTCCCTCGGATAGACGCGCGGATAGAATTAGCCTGCTTCTGTGACTGCTTCTAAGTCTTCGTCTGTCGTGAAATTTGCTGTGACCGTTACTTCAGATTCAGCAAATTGGACATATCGGAGAAGTTTAAAGTTATCTTGTTTTCTTTGCAAGCAAACGCAAAAAGACGAACAATAGCTTTGTTAACATTAATTGGCAACATTTTGAACAGTAATTTTTATATATCCTTAGCTTTCGTTTCTTAATATAATTTTAGGTAGATAAATACTTGCATATATTTGTAAAAATTATCTATGTATTATATTGTAAATATTACTTTCTTAATTTAAAAGAAGAATATTATTACTGTAGTAATTTGTAAAAAAATGTAATGTAAAAATAGTATAAGCTCAAAATGCTTAAATAAATATACAGGTTTGGATAAAATTATCGAAAGAAAATAAAACAGTGTGAAATGCTCGTAGCTACGCGTTATTCACATGTTATTGAAAACTATATTAATGAATGACGATCAATCATCTGTCACATCCTTTCAACTGAGGCAACCACACCAGCATTGCTGACACATCAGGTTCATTATTCACTGACACATTATTCACACACGATCTATCATATTTTCTCAAAATAAAGCGACGTACAGTAAAGTAAAATACAGGGAAAAAGCATAATCTCCTTGCAATCGATAAACAATTCGAGTCAATTTGAAGATGTAACCGCGAACGAGTATCTGATTCACTCGAGCACATCAGAGTAGATTTGCGCAAACAAAACATCAAACGGGTCAGTCAAGAGAACATTTCCAAAGCCAATTCCAAGAGCGGTCATTAACTACGACGGACACGAACATCGCTCGCTAGTATTCGACATGAACGAAACACACGAAGTAAACGGCGTTATTGAAAGACGATGCGAGTCGAGATAATGCCTGCCTGTTTCACTAAAAGGACAATGGCACTTAGGGAATTATCCTCCTTAATTAACCTTATTTACGCTCACAACGTTCAAATGCGGAGTGAAACTACAGAATAATCTTCACAGCTTTCCTGCGTCACTTTGTTTACCCAGAGATGCCAAAAGCTCCCATTCGATTAATTCTATACCTCTCGATAATTTTGATATTTGAAAAAATATGATTTTTGTAAAATAAATACATAATTGAAAAATTTGTGTAAATTTAACACATTTTACATGTCCCAAACGGTCCACTCAAATTTTTGTGTTAATTCAATAAAAGACGAATGTGAGAAAGTAACATAAATATTATGTAAAAAAATTAATACAAACTATGGAAATATTTATCCTGTTAAATTAACACGTATTTTATTCATATATTTTAGAATTTACATTTTAAAATACATTATTTTTAAGTTATTTATTCACTTACTCATAAATTGTGTTGCTTTGATACTAAGAAATATTGAATATCAATTTAATACAAAATATTTAGATAATATAAAATATTTAGATAACATAATCACATTATGTTAAATTAATATATGAAAGGACAATGCCACATGTTAAAAATTCAACACAAAATTTTAATTTTTTTTAAGGACTTGAGTGGACAGTTTTCAATACAAATATAAAATGTTTTTACTATGTATAAAATTACCCTCTCTCTCTCTCTCTCTCTCTCTCTCTCTCTCTCTCTCTCTCTCTCTCTCTTTGAGACATTTATTTTTATATTTATGTAATATGAAAGTTAAATAAATTTTGTTTGTTAAGATTGAATGCCAACCTATTTTCATATTAAATTTTTATATATATAATCGAAGGTAATTAATCTTTTGCTAGAAAGAGATATCTATATCCTTTTTTAATTTTTATAATATAAAAAACTTATTTTATATATAAGTTATAGTTGTGTGTGTATAAAACTCCATTCATATGAATTATAACTTGGAAATTTCGGAAGTTAGGTCTAATATCAGACCCATTTACGTCCTGAACGTCATTACACCCAATAATCCTTATCTTAAACTTTCTGGCCCTATCGCATTCTCCGTACCTTAAGAACCATCTCTTAAAACTTTAGAAAGAAGTCGTTTTCACTCGGTAGCACTTCGATTGGAGCTCTACGGCACGAAATAATTCCTTTTCAGCGTTTTATCGTTCACGCGTCACTAAAATTTCGCCGAGATTTATCTTGTAGGTTGATTCTCTCAAGGCATGGCGCGACTTTCGATCTCACCTCTTTCTCTTTCCTTTTTTATTAATTATTTCGTGCCGCGCCGTTGTTATCCTGGACGAAGGCTCGATCCGTCGCAATGTAATCTATTAAGTCGAGTGCAACGAGCTGCACTCTTTCCAATATTGGACGAGAGCTGCAGCTGGATAGAAAAAGGCTGGGCTGAGAATGGCGGATCGAAGGGGAGAAATGGAGGACGACGAAGAATGCAAAAGAGAGCAAAGCGTCGATGACGGTCGATGGTAAAAATGCCTCCTAGCTTTTATCAGCCAGGTGCAGGCATAATTTAAGTGGGGGATTATTAAACGTGAGGTTGTGCGCAAAAAGATCCCGCGGGAGATTATTAAAAGTGAAACGTCATTAACGAAAATAGAGGTCTCGGATTTAGGTGCAAATTTAATGTTTGCAATGTCTTCACAGTAATAGAATTCCCTCTTAAAGTTAAAAACGTTATTGAACGGATTATAACAAAGAATTAATCACATGCTTGTTCAATTGGTGCTCTACTCAATCATTTACTATCTTATCGCATCTATGTAAGTTTCTTATTATTATAATAATATAACAAAATTTTTTATTTGCAAATTTAAAAAGTTTATTGTATATCATTGTTGTATATCAGAGTATGATTTTTAACACGAGAAAATCCACGATAAAAATGTTGAATCATATTAAACAGATAAATTTTATTTGAGACATATTTTGAAAAAACTTTTTTTTCTTGTTTCTGATATCACAAAAATCTTTAAAAAAGATTTACTTTAGCAGCTCTCTATATGAAATATATTTTTATTTAAAAAATTTTTAAGAGGTACGTATTGAAGGGTATTTAAGGAATTGACTTGTATCTATACAATTGACTTTGTATATATAGGTTATAATAATAAATTTTATCTATATTTCCTTATTTTTTTCGTGTGTCACATGCAGAACATTTGTGTCTAGTTGGATGTAATCGAGCGTATTTGAAAGCACATCGAACGCTCAGACCGTAACGGCGTAATATTGATTCGCAAAAAACGCAGTTGCAAATTTATAAATTGTTACACATCATACCGTGCGCAAAGCGCTATCTCGCACATTTTAAAATTCGCTCACCTATCGAGGATCTGACAAATATTTTTATTCGTAACGCACAATTCACGCATACCATGAACGGCGTAATGGAGTTCTCACAATTCATCGAGAAATCATCAATGTGCGCGCTCGTAAAATGACCGAAAACTTTCCCTTTGCAACTGACGTTGCGAAACCAGTGAAACTCCGAAATTGTTGACAAATGAAAGCGGAGTAATATGCGGATAGTTCTATGCAGTGTTTGCGTATTTGGGGCAAAATCTGGATTTCATAATTAAAAGATTCCAACAATAACTTGTATGTATTACATACAAGTATTTAAATTAAAACAAATTTCTACGTTATAAATTCAATAACAATTTTTATAAATATTTATATAAATGTTCATAAAATAAAAATGTTCTGTGTTTTTAAATATGTTATACACGTTTCACAAATTACTATTTAATTATATTTGAAATTTCTTTTTTTATCTCTGTCAAATTTAATTCTTTCTTAATCTTGTGTACATCAATCATAAAAAACAAAATAAAGGAGATACGCGAACCATCTGCCACTCAAAATTTGCTCGCTATGCCAAGATAGTCAGTTCTTAAAAGGGTGAGATTCACTGTTCCTAGAACGCAGATAAGAAAAATAAGATTTACGTTTGATCTCTGTTCGAGTTTTCTCATTACCATTTCTCCTAAACAGCTTCGTAAACTTGCGCGGTTTCCCTTCCGGGTGCCTCTAATGTACTGTAGCTCGTGTGGAGAGACAGAGAGATGTATCGTTAAGCCGGAAACGCGGGAATGCCGACCATTGTTGTTGGGCACGTTTGTGCAAAACGTTATGCGATACCGGCTGACGAAGTAAGAAGAGGTGGTATCAACGGCACCCGGCCTAATAGTGCCCGCTATCTGTGTCCTTTGTTGTCCGTCTTAGTCTAATGATGCGGCATTATCTGGCATCCCCGGAACGCATTCAGATACAAGAATTTACTCTTGATGGAAATTCGATATGGGAACGAAACGGAAAATCCCGGTTAATGCACATGAATCCGATATTTATAAACCACCGCGCAATTTTCTTATGGACAGTATCTACAGTCTGGATATTTGCCGATGCATATTCGACTATCTCGTCCACGTTTTATAAAATCAACGAAGGACGTTTAGAATACACCTCCAATGCATTTCCATTTCGTTATTTTTATTGTCTTATACGTATATTGCGCTCCCATTTCTTTTAGGAGAGGATTAAAGAAAACAGTGCACTTAACGTTACATTTCTTATTATTTGTATTGAAGTTAAAATTACATTTTTCGCTTGAAACAATTTTTTTATATAAACGAGAACGTTTTGGCGATCCGGGAAAGAACATTGTTGAAATGTGACAATATGAATTTGTGTTTTTAAACTAACACGTGTTAGCTGCTTTTTTTTGTTATCTGTTGTGATCCATCATTCTTTATCCGACAAGTTTAAAAATCACTATTATAATACAAGTATTAAAAGAGCAAAATTGGACAGTTATAAATTCCGTCTATGAAAAAAATCAGAATTACTATCATAGAATAACTTATCAGAACGAATTCAATTCGATTACCAGCGTAAAAACAAACATTTAATAAAAGCATTCGGACATACATAGGCTTTGTAATAACATGAACATACTCCGCCTCTATTTTGTATGACATTGCCCTCACTACCTTCCCTTTAATTACTGCAATCTCGTTACAGTTTACATAACGTGTTGGTATTATCTGTTATTACACGAGATATTTGTTAATGATTCCATGCAATTTCAGAGTGATATTACATTAGATGTAATATTAACATAAATGTAAACTCTACTATTTTAAAATATATCTATTTCATAGTTGTTAAAAAAAATTCCCTACAATTTTTATAGCTTTAAAAATTTCGTGAATCTGACTGTGCCATTATCGAATGCGTTAAGAGATATTTATGGGATATTCAGAATGGTTTATGTCCCAGAGTAAAGAGCAATATTTGGTTTCCAGTCTTCGGCCTGCTTTGCACGGAAAATAATAATTTATGTCTCGGTAATTTACGAGCAGCACGGTACTCTACAGATTTTCCAGATTAACGGTGGCTCGTCCGGCTATAAATAAAACCTTAAGCACAGGTTTTCCTGCTTCCCTTTTTCCGTTGTAAGGCACCACCGAGAGTCTGTGTAATCATCCATTGTGGACATTCGTAGGAGAGAAAAGAGTACAGCATTCAAAAACAAAACGGATTCGTCGTCTCGAGATTTCTAATTGCACCCGCTTATGAAATACTCAGGCGTTGTAAACATTTGCCGTGAATCGCGCGACGTAGTCTCAAGAGCAAAGCTTAATGCGCGATGGCGTCTGCAACTACTAAAATCGTGCGCTTGTAATTTACGAAACAATTCTCGTCCGCGTATTTCAACATCTTTTGAACTCCCACGGTTTATTTCGTAATACAAAATGTCGATGTCTTTTTCAACGTATTCTATTTCGAATTTTATCTCTATAAAAAAAGAACGATTTTGCTAAAGTATTAAAAAATTTAGCTAGATACAGATCTGAAAATAATTATATTAGACCATCAAAATAATTACTTACAATCACGTACAATGTTTAAGCATTCATGACAAAAAGTTTTAACATTCTAATGCTCTACATAATTATTTTTTATTCAAACAAAATTATTTTTAAATCTAGTATTTAACTAAATTTTTAGAGATTTTAACCGAACTATTCTTTCTATTCTTTCTACACCTTTTTATCGACGGTTTGATTTCTTGAAGCGTTCTTTCGTAAGTCACGCGAGATTACAATACTAATATTATATATTGTAATAAGATTATAAAAAAAAAACAAATAATATTTTTCAACCTAATATGCAACTGTGATTGACCATATCCGCATGTATCGCAGACCTCTTTCTAATTTCAATCTCTGTTTAACAAGTCGCATTAATCACCGCGCATGACTCAATCGGCCGGACATAGTGACAAGTTAAGATACGATTTATGTACTATGGCCCACATATTAGATCCAGTGAATTAAACATTAACGTATTACATTCATCTACGACACCTGCTTGCGGCATGAAAGACATTAACGTCGGCTAGGATCGTTTCCTCTTAATCGCGTGTCGCGCCTGCAGCCCGAATCATGTCTGCCGAATATTTCGCAAGTGCCTCACGTGACACGAACTAAGACACAACCATCGAATTAAAATCTAATTTACTAGAGGATTTTATGGATTAAGTTGACAGGCCTGTCGGGGAACTACCGGTTTATCTTCCAAAGAAAATTGCAGGGAATTTTAGTTTCTGTAAAACTCTGATATAATGTATACTTATTAACTTCGATTTTTAAAATAAGAATCATGATGAGGGTCACGTAACGGCGTACGCATTGTGCAAGAAATGGTGCATAAAACTACTTTCCACTTCCATCAATCATTAACGTACGTAGCACGCTAAAAAATTATACATAAAACATCTTGTTTTACCCTGTTCTGAATAAAAAATTACTGAATTCGCTGGAGGTTGCAGATCTCTTACTACAATGTTAAAATTTTTCCATTGCCTTTTTAATGGATTTAGTACGATAGCTTGTATTGAAAAATGTTTTTTTCTAATGTCATGCAATTTTGTGTAATTCGTACGCCAACACGGTTGTAACATGGCGATGGGAATAAATATTTAGACAAAACATCATATATAAACGTCTCGGTGGAGGTAGAGGTAGGCTTTCAAACGGCCAACTTTCATTTCTGACTGTGGCTTGCACTTCCGGAAGTCGTCGCTTAAAATACTAACGTCGTTGCCAAGCGTTTCGCGCGGCCCATTAGTCGGCAGTAAATTAATAAGTAGTTAGTTTGTCGTACGGCTTCATCTAAGTTGGAGTGCTTGCGACTCGACGGCGAAACGGAAAGAGGAAAGTCAACGGTCGCGCAGGATAGCTTTCGTATTTCTATACAGACGAGTGGTCTACGAACCAATCAACGTTCGAAAGTCATTGGAATGCTGTATTCATTAATTGGACCAATCTGAAGATCTTCTCCACTTCGCGATTTTATTGGAGTCTGAATTTTTGTAAAAGTAAAGACGTAAGAACCTCGGCAAAACCGTGGAAAACTTTCACGACGTTACGGGAATTTCTGTAAGTTTGATTGCTGGAGCGCCAGCTGACTACGTACACGTGATTTCTGAAAATTGTTTCCTTTAATTGGGTATTACAACTTAAATAATTTCACGAAAAGTAAGAAACTTAAAAAAAGTTGCTATTGTAGCGATTGAAAATAAGATATTTAAAGACGTTACTATATATTTAAAGACGTTACTATATATTATGCTCTGTTATTTCGTCTACAAAGATTTTGTTACTAAATTTAGAATTCAATGCAATACATATAGAGAAATTTAAAGCGATGTTTTTCGCAAAAAGTTCTTCAAATTTTTAAAATGTTTCTTGGCATTATTACTAAGATAAATTAACGATCAATTAAATTTGAAATATTAATATTTCGATTTTGATTTGCGATTGTTTTTCAAGTCTGAATTGACACGCAGTTTATAGAATTAAAAACTTTGTATAAAAATATTTGTAAAAATTTGTATATGAACATTATTAAGATCTGCTTCGAAAATAGGATCCTTTCTCTTATAAAAATTTAATTTATAATGTTGATATGTACATGCACAGAATGCAGCTTACTTTTCTTGCTATCATATTTTCCTTAATGTAATAATCCGTTATTTTTGTCTTCTATCTACGGATAAATGCAAGCGGTAAACGTTTCAGCAAGTAATCCATTTTCAGCGAAGTTTTCCCATTTAAGTCGAGATAGAAATAATGAGAGCTTTATAAGCAAATATATTTGGATTAAGTTTCTTTAAGTTTCATTGTCCATGGAGAAAGAATACTATGTGTACATTTTTCGAATCTTTTAATATTATTTTCATATTACGTATTAAAGTTACTATTTCTACGTGATATGCCGTCTATTTCCAAGCGAACGACATACTATTGCCAGGAAGGCGAAATAAATCAGCCATTCTCGGGGCAATGTGAAATATTGGTTTAGACGACGTGCGCGATCTATGGTTTGTAAATATTAATCCGCGCTACTAGTGTCACATCAAATATTCGCTTGCCAGGAAAAATGGCCAAATAGATCGTTGCATTATATATTCTTCCAGCATTACATATTTCTCCTTTATTGTTGAATTAAGTATGCATTAATTTTTAATCTTTAGATATAGGTTTTTCTGTAATCTTTTAACGTAGTTTGAAGAAATATTTATCGTACAAATTAAATCAATTTCCGCGAATACAGTTCATTTAATTCGATATATTTTTAATGTATTTTCTTGATACAAATAATATATATTTTTTACTTAATCATGTAAAGATGATATTGTTCCCTTATTTCGAAAAAACAACACAACTAAAAGAATTAAATCTTCCCAGAAAAGAGAAAAAAATCATTTCCTAAAAAATTTTTGATAACTATAATGTTGGTAAAAAAATATATTCTTAATATAATCAAACGTAATTTTTGTTTCACAATCCTTAAAAAACTCATTCTGAGTTGCGACAATTTTGATAATTTTTTTTAACTATCCTTTTTAATTGTGATAATTATGACAATTTTTTATGAAGTTAAGTTAGTTTACTTCTAGTGATTAATAGGGTAATATTTATTTATTCGATTACTTAATAAGAACCGTACTTTGTTAATAATAATTCGTCCAGTTACCTCCATTATCAATAATTGCCTGGCATCCCGATGCGAAAAATAATTTATATATACTTATATTGTAATAATAAGTCTAAAATCACGTTTTTTTTATTATGTCACTTCTGAAGTAAGAAAGCAATGTACCTAGTTATTTGTATACGTACATCAATATTCATAATTTATATTCGATATAAGAGGGATAGAAGATTTTAAAACCAAACTCATACATAGAGTTTTGAAAAAGGATTCAAAGAATTTATTTTTTTCCAAAACTTTGCTGGTCTTTTAACTGCTAATTGCTAAAAGTATACCATGTCTATTGTATATAAAATATTAATCTTATAAATTACATATAAAATATTTAAATGAATTGAATCATGAGAATCATTGGATTAAATCTTTCTTATCTTACAAGATAACGGATTCAAGAGCCACAGAGTAAATCAATATGTATGTACATTGTCCATACATATGGATTTATTTGACGTCAACTTGCACCTCTTGCCTGGAAAGAAGTCCTTCACTCGAGTGGAATTCTCCCGCAGAAGAAAGCGAGAAATAATCTTTCAGACGTCTTTTGTATGCGCTTATCGTAATGGAAAAATTAAACATCTCTTGCCTTATCACAGTATATACTTATGTACAGTTTGCCGCAGAAGAAAAGAGAAGCGAATGAGGCAGGAGCATCCACTGACCCGTTCCCAATCGCTGCCACATTTATCGCCATTCGTCGATTCGTGCGTGAACTTTTCCGTCGATAGTAGGAAGCATTCTTTCGTCCCGATACCAATACTTCCCGTGTATCGGCGTTACGCTTCACCGACACGACATATCGGTGAAAATAGAAGAAGCACCGAGGCTCGGGAGATGCGACTGAAAATTCGAAGTTCTCGCGTATTTGATTCGGTTCGTCGGAGTACCAGCTGCGGTTTTATACAAAGACGTAGTCCTTGAGGGGACAAACAATCGGAACAAGTTGCCAATCTCCAATGTTGAGAACGTCGAGTACAAGAGCTTCGATATTGACCGTTCGATATACCGTTCTGTTTTTCAATTATACAAGTGAATGAACATTTTTATTGTTCTACCTTGGTACGAGTATCTTGCTAACATTGGTGACCTTTTATCAGGATATTTTGAAAACCGTGTACATGCCCAAGAAAAGTATTGTTATTATTATTCGTTACTGCGTCTTAATCGATCTCGAAAGAAACTGATTTTTTTTCCTTTCACTAAACTCATAGCTGGAGCACAGACTTCTGCATAACGCATAATGCAAAAGTATAATGGGCTTTTCTACAATAAGGATAGGAGCACAGATTCTTGGATAATGCATAACGCATAAGGCATAATAAAATCAATCAATCAATCAAAGTCTTTTATTTTATAGAAAAAAAGGAAATGAAGGATTTTTATAAGTTCATTTCCTTATGCATTATGTGTTGTACGTTATATAAGACTCTGTACTCTCGCTCTTAAGATACTATCTAATTATACTATACTACCTCTTTAAGCTGTAAGAAACTAACCAATTATAATTGATTATTCTTCTCACATTCGTAATTGGTCAATTTTTTACGACTTAAAACTTAAAGTTTAGGTAACGGCTTATTGTAGCAAGCCAATAAGAGAATTGACCAATCAGAATCTTTTCTTTTCACGAAAGAACTCTAATTGGTTGATTTTCTTATACATTATGCATCTATACCTTCATACTGTAGGATGCATTAATTGCTCGTAAACTTAGTGGTTTTTTTAAAACCACTTTCTAGAGCCGTTGTAACATAATAAAGTGCATATCCATCATCCTCCTACCCATTCCGCCTTTCTCAATCTTCCACGATCCCCCACATTACTTCCCTGTCTGCTTCTATCCGTGTCGCTGCATCGACGTTGCTTCTTCCGTCGCGACGGCAAAAGGAAGAGAGACCATTGCGACCGAGGGAAATCGCTCGGGCGGTAGAGCGGGAGGGGGAAGGGAAAAAGCACACCCAACGCAATCTCACACGCTGGAGAAGCGATACTCTCGCGTTAGACTTCCCAGGAAATCTCCTCCGGGAATCTTCGCCGCGGGACACCTGCGCGCGCGGAAATCTCCTCCTCTGAGATCCAGGGAAAACTGGGAACATCGCGGTTGTCTATGTGCGTAGATATATATATATGTGTGTGTGTGTGTGTGTGTGTGTGTGTGTGTGTGTGTGTGTGTGTGTGTGTGTGTGTGTGTGTACATATTGTACGTGCGAACGCGCGTTCGTTGTGTGCATGTGCGGAACGCCAGGGATACGGGGAATACTACTTCGACGTTGGTTTAGCGAAGGAAGTGAGAGAGATTCCGGGGATCGATTGATCGCCCGCTCGATCGTTGGGGTGGATCAGCATGGGAAAGCGTCACGGGCGAAAATGCGAACCATATTCGATATCCGCGGTACGTTTATCGCGGCACTTTTATCGTACGCGCGAGAGCCGAGACGTGTTATTGACAAGCGTGTACATTTGTTATCGAGATTGATTAAATTTGGAACGGGGGTGCCTTAATCGAGACACTAGAAAGGGCGATCGGACAAATCGTAGAGGATAGAAGGGGGGAGGGGGGAGAGATTTTACCGTGGTTTTATCGGTTATTTATGGACAGCTGCTCTTGTGACCAACATAATTTACCGAACAAATGACATTCTTGAGAGTTTGTCTCTTCATTAAAAATAACAACTAAAGAGTACGGTGAAATCACATTAGTGTAAAATGTATATCATATTATCCGATGTTTATTATGCTTGGAATATTTCCCTTTAGGCGTACTACATAATATATAATGATATTGCTGTAATTAAAGACTGTAAATTATCTTTATTATAACATAAATTAGTATTATATGCACAATGTACATGTAATTTTGCTTAACTGGGTTTTCGCGAACTTTCCGAATCATTGTATTTTATTACTTGTTATTACATTAAATGGAAATTATAGTAGCATATATATTATTCTCTCTGTCCATCCGTGCACACTTAACTAATTAATTGTAGTAGTTGGTGTATACGCTCAAACAGTTAACAATAACTGCGGCATATACAACACAATGTAATTTTATAACAAGTAAATTATTCTCGCGCTTTATTCGTAGTCGTAGCATAATTTTAAATGCAAACAGATGTGGATTCAACTTTGTGGAAGAGATATGCTAAATATATACATTACCGGACATTACCAGACTTTAATTCGATGTTCGATCTTGAAAGTTGAATGTCGAAAGGATAAATATATTCAACCGAAGACAATAAGTTTGTACGCATGAAATTCTGAATATTGGAGACGTTATTTCAGACGCTGTCTGGATACGTTCCAACATCCTCGAAACTCAAACTCTGTCTCTAAGCTGTCGTGGAATTCGTTTGCGTTTTGGAATTCGTATATGAATTTAATTAATTCGACTATTATCTTCTCGTTTCTTGATCCTCGCTTCCTATTAACATTAATAATTGCATAAATAATTTCCACTAAGTATAGGAATTCCACACAAAAATTAATTACGAAAGTGATTTATTAAACGGAATAGTTGAGAAAATTAAAACTTACTGTTGGCCATATTTAAATAGTTAACTTTAAAATGTTTATCAAAATGTAATTAAAAGTATCAAGATATTATACATTACGGAATAAAATTGAAAATTTATTTTCAACAAACTTTATACAATTTTCAGTAAATTAAAATTTTTCTCGTATTTTTTGCAGATTTTTGTTTTCCTCATTTCTCGACAGATCTGAAAAAAATATTTTGGCTTGTTTTAGGAATGAAAAAATATTGAGAAATTGCAATTTCTATATGTGATATAAAATATCTACTTTTCAAGTAAAATCGTTATACAACAATAATGAAATGCAATATAAACATATATTTTTTATATTTTATTATTTTATTTTAATATTTATTAATAAACTTGATATATTTTCTATAAAGTAATCAAATTTATTAATATTTTTAAACGTATATACACATTTAATATTAATAACTTATGTCAGCTTCAATAATAAGTTAGAAACAGAACCGACATTATGAATAAATCAATTAGAAGAAAAGCCAGACGGTCAAAATTATGTAGATGTTGGAATAATAATTCTTTACATAATTTATTTTAAAAATAAATTACATTTAGAATTATTTTAGCTTCTTTGTATAAATACATATTTTTAACGAAGCAGAAATTTTTTGAGAAAAAATATTGATATTTTTTTCTATTTATACGAAGTTATCTTTATACATTAAAAGAAAAATAGTAGTAATACTTCGAAACTAATATGCATTTCAATTGATCAAGATATTCGAAAGGAACATTTTTGCATTTATTTGTTTGGATGTCGTACTTTTGGGTTGAAGAAATAAAAAAAGTATTTTTGGAAGTATCTTATCCTTTCCTCGACACATCGTGAAAATGAGAAAAAGCTGAATCGCCATAAATTGCTTTTTTTCAAAGAGGATCCGAAAAGAATAGTAGATATTCGAAAGTTTTCCGATAGCTTCATACGTTTGCATTTGGCATCCAATTGTCGTAAGTTCACGCCTCCTTAACCTTTAACTTCGGCCATACTGGTCTGTTCGCGTTTCAATGAAATCATTATCCGTGTGGTATCAAAAATTCGCGGACTGAACATTTTCTATCATTAAAGTTTCGTACAATTTTCTTTCTCATTAAAATCAGATTCGCGGTAATGAGGGTTCATGGTAGTTGCTGTTACTTAGTCTCGCGATATTCTCTCATAAACAGAAACTGTTTTTCAGTCTGCAAAACGCTGCTGCTGTTGCGTTTATTACCTCGTCGAAAATGCAGATTACTTCTTGCTACGAAATCTGATTATTTATTCTTTTTTGCTTTTCGCGATAACAGTTCTGCAAACTATTTTAAAGCTTCATTATACGCTCGGAGAACAGTCGAGTTTATTGCGACCAATTTAAATGTAAAATTCTCATTTCGATTTCTGTTACTTTGTAGCACAATTGTTATGTATTTCCATTAGTAATAGCCTTTTCACGAGTTTGTGGATAAAAAGTAAAAAAAAATACTTATTATTTATGTAAATCTCATTATCGTATACATTCTGAATCCAGCTGTAACATGAGATAAATATAATTTAGGAAAAAATGAAGAATAGAGTTTATATAATATCCTATGCTTCGATACTTGACTATCCCTATTGTATAAGAAGTAACTATGTAGTAAGTTTAGCATGGCAGATTGTTTCGCCGGAAATATAACTTTCACGGGCAACATTTTATCTTGCGAGACACGAATGGTTTCGAAGTTTGCAAATTGATTCAACAATGGGATATATGTTGCGCACCGGTTTCGTTTCCGTCGTATGGATCTATAAAGAAAACCGTAGTCTTCCCAGAGGGAGGAACCGAGAATGGAATGCCAAGAGAAGGAATGCATCAGCGTACAAAATATTTTGTACACGTATCACGAAACGTAAGGTCAGCCCTAAACCACTTGCAATTTAAAGACGCCAATGAGGGCAACAGGGATTTTCGAAAAGAAGATAAAGCGAATAGGTGTCGCAGCACTATGGCTATACCCAGATTCAGCTTGCAGCTAAAGTACAAGATGCGCTTTATATTTGAAGTTTTCGAAAAAGTAAATTCGCAAGATGCATACAGAAAAGTCTACCAGCTAATTCTTTCTATGTATATATTACAAGAAACAGATGTAACAATGTATTATTTGTTTTTCCAAACAAATTACAAATTTGCACTTTTTACATACGTGTAAAAAAATTTCGATTATTACCATCAATTATTCAATAAATTGACAATAATTAGGTATTTTTAGAAAAAAAAATTTTAATGATTTTTATATTCATAGAGCATTTAATTAGTCAATTAATATCCTAAATAATTAAAATAATAGCAAGTCAGAAGAAAAATTGAGAAACCCTATTTTATTATAATGTTCCTAGTTACATTATAATTGTTCTCGTTATACGTGAGCGACATTACAAAATAAATGACAAATAATGAGAATTGATATAAAATAAAATTTTAATTTTTAAAAGTTTTTGAAAAGGTTTCGCCAATTCAAATTATTTTGTGCATAAAATGTACATTTTCTGATTAGTTATAAAATATCCAAAGCCTCTTGACATTTCAAATTATAATGTTGACATTTAACAGGTCAAAATTTGTAATTTTATGAGACAAACGTAGAGTATGAGGCCAACAAATCCCGGAAGGAAACCGAATTTCAAGAATCTAGTAAGGGTTGAAGATACTGAGTAGAGCAGCGAGGTAGATAGGTCGTCGGAGAAAGGGATAAATTCATTGAAGTGGATAACTGCATTGTGCCAGGAACACTGCAGGAACACATCCGATTATTGGGAAGACGAGATTTCGGCATTTCTTTACCGCCTGGCCGGCTGCCAGAGGATGTTGTTTCCTGTCGTCGGAGGCCGCTAGCTCGGAAGAATCGGTTCGGTTATTGAAATAATGCACTTTTATCGCTCCTTCAAGGCTTTCTCCTCGAGCTGTTGCCTCATTGAACCTGATGTCGGCAGGTACTACTACAAGGGACGGTTGAAGGTAGTATTTAAAATGTAGTTTTGGGAATTCCTTAATGTAACAATCCATGCACGGGAGAATTTTTTTTTAGAGTTTATCCTGAAAATATGATAGTCGTGAGACAGCATTGTATTTCGAAGAATTTTAATGTAAATCTTCCTCATTCATTAATAAAACTACAATAAAGTATAAAATAAGTTTGATTAATTTTACTGAAATGCATAGTAAAAATTTTTAAAATATTATATTGTACCACAACTATTAAATTTTAAAAGAAAATTCTCTCGTGTGATATTCACAAGATTCATTGTGGCCGCTGTTTATCTCATAAAATTACAAATTTTGTCTTGTTAAATGTTAACATTTTAATTTCTTTTATCAAGAGACTTTAGATATCTTATATAAAAATACTATTTAAAAAATGTAATATATATCAATTTTTTAATATTTTTGTATATAGAATTTTTATAGAAGGATAATATGATTTATTTATTCAATCTTTTTTTTTCTCATTGTAATAAGATACGACATATCTTCACACTAATAGTTCAGGTATACTTGATAACAACTAGTGTTTAAAAGGAATTTGAAGCTACTGTCTCTTAGTATTGAAATTCTTGCAAATGCTTGTGAGAAGTGAAGAAGGATCTATAAAGGAAGAAGATGAAGAAGAAGGATATGCAGTGGAAAAGCAAAACCTGAAGAGACAAAGTTGAGCGTACGTAATCCGTCCTCGAACTCGCTGAAGCTACATTGTGGTGTTCTTCGTCCTTCTGCTCGACCAGCTTTGAGACTATATACTTCGAAGATATTCTCTACTATAAAGTATGTTCTAGTGTTAGATGAATAGTTTAGACGAAGAGTAAATATAGTGGAAGATTGAACATACTTTACAAGTACTTGATCTTTCGCGTTGCCGACGTAGGAAAGAATAATATCTTTTATAATGCAACAATTTTTTAGATATATGCATCGAAGTATTGTCTACGTAAAGTATGATTAATAAAAATTAATGGAAATAATAAAAATACGTGCTTTGCATAAAATTTAAGAAATCTTTTTTAAAATATTTATGGTTAATTTTTTAATCCGGGAGTAATCACTTTATTAATTGTTTTACATAAACGATCATTTCGTATTAAATAATATCTACACAGTTGATTAGTGTAATATGTTCGTAAGGTATTTTTCTCCTCTTAAATTTTCTATATATTATTAATGTCTATATTTATTCACGTTATTACTTATTTACGTATTTATTTATGATATTATTTTTACATTTTCATAATTTCAAACTACTTACCAAAAAATTTCCTGTCGTTTTTCTCTAACAATAAAACAAATTAATTACATTCAACTTTACGTTTAGAATTTCTCTTGCTACTTTCACATCTTTGTTGTATTCCTCCTTTATGTTAAACGTTGTTTTCAATGCTTCAAAGTGCAGAGAGAGTTTCTATTCCTTGACATATTATACGTAGAAATGTTCAAAAGATACGTCTGCATCTCTGCAGCATGGATGTAATTTACGTGTAACAATAAGACCGGTATTCATAGTCGGGTCTTATATTTAAGACCGTCTTAAGTACAGTCTTAAAGATGTCATAAATCAATCATAGAGCCATATTAATATCTTGATACTTAAACTGTCTTGAAATTGTATATAAGAACGGACTATGAATACAGGCGCTAAGTTCACTATAAATGTACGATCTTGCAATTGCAATCTCTTGTTCTATCGTCTCGTTTACTTTCGACTTTCGTTCACTCTTTCTTTGTCTTTAAGCGACGCTGCGTCTCTTGAATGCAGAACGGATTAACGACCCTCAACTTTATCGTCTCGGATTTCGCAGTGTGCCCTCTTCCTTCGTATTTCTTATTGCTCGCGAAGGGTCGGACAAAAATCTCGTTTCCAGACTGCAGTTTCCGGCATCGTGCAATCCCCGCAGTCATCTCCTTCGTATATGTACATGCACACGTATACGCACCCTACGGGCTTTACATTCGAAAGAGAGGTGGCCACAGGGTGGAAGCGTTGCATTATTGGGTTGTGTAACGATTACTGCGCGATCGGTCGTGCGGACCCAGCGTGAAAATGTAGCTGGCGGAAATGATGAAGAGGCCGCGGAATTGCACGTCCATTTGATGGTGCGGCGCGTTCTAATTAATGATTAATTCCGAAATTCGTTGGATTGAATACTCGAAATTAGGTCGTTACCCGCGTTAGTCTTTGAGTTGCGCCAATGGTTTGTAAATTCTATAAAGCCTTGTGTCTATGATACTAAAAATCACTCCGAGATCTAGAATGAAAAAAGAATCGATCGGTCAATTGACCTAATTATTCAGATGTAATTTGTTAATTAATTCTTTTTCCATCCAAATTTCAGAATGATTTTTAGAATCGTGGACACAAGATTTAACAGAAATCTCACTTATCTGTGAATCGCGCTTTTGAATAGCATTGCTGCATTTTACAAGCTGTTGACTTTTGTGGTAGCAATTAAATAACATTTCATTTATTAAAAAATATTTAAAAGTTATTTATTTAAAAGTATTATTCATTTAAAAGAATAACGTTTGCTTATTACCAGAGGCATTGTGTTACAGATATTGCTACAATATAAATATTAATGTGCTGATATTATTTGTCGTTTTCCATTTTATCAAACAAATGATAGTACATTTTATGAAGAGCAGCGTGTTGGATAATAATTCAGAAATAAAAAAGAAAATATTATAGGAATCGGAATAGTTATTACATAAATCATTATTAACATAGTATATCATATGAATTATATGAATCATATAGACTTTGTATTTGATCAAATGAATTAATGAGAAATTGATGAGAAATCGCCGTGCGAAACGAATAATAATGGATGCGTCAATAATTATAAAATAATAAAGACAAAGTACAATGAAACAATTATCGACCGCAGTCTTTTGTTGCGAACGTTTGATATCGCGCAAGTTCTTGCAAGTGCCATGTGTTTTCTTTAAATTATGCACCCTTGCTTAAGAACTTTTTTAATTAGGATGTTTGGATTTGAGAGACGAGAATAAGGACAACGTGAATTTTTCACAGCTGGCGCGGTAAAGCGTCTCGCTTTATTGCGGATAATAATGTATTTCGTAAGTAACTGAAATGGCGGATGTTTGAAGTATTTTACTTCCTTCTTCGTTAACAACTTCCTCAGCGACGGCTTTTTCTTAAATTACGTTAAGCAGATTAAATGCCGTCATTCTTGTTAACATTACTGCCAAAGAAGCCACGGCTTTTTTTATTATATACATAGTTCTTTGTATTACTTCGAATTCTTGCGTAGTAAACCTCATTAATTGTTATACAAAATTGTTATCTAATTTTTATTTATGAAGCTATATTCTAATAATTTAAAAATATAAATAAAGCGCATTACATTTGTATTTTAATAATCTATCATCGTAATCTGCTAAAGATAAATAGAAATTTCAATTTTTACTAATATAGCAACGAATATATAAAAGTTATGCCAAGTCTGGGATCAGGTTGCACATTTCGATCGATTTTGTCTACCATCATCTCTACTCCTTTTGTTTCATAGCATTTAGACTACACGCGGAGACAGAACGATCGAATTTAGGGATGATATAAGCTGTAAATCGTGCAGGGACTATAGGAACTTTGAAAGGATGCCCCGAATATCCGAAAAGTATCCGATATCCAGTATTATCCGGCACTTTTTTATCATTTGACTGGATAGTCGGATGTCAGTATCCGAAAATATAACTGGTTGAAATGTTATATTATTAAATTGTTGATCTTTTATTATATAAATGTTCTATAAATAAGCATGCATACTTATAATTCTATAATCCTATATATTGTTGCAAAATTACAATCTTTTTCTCTACAGTTATCATCTGTATTGGTACAGTTCCTTTCCGCTTTCTTTTTTCTTTTTCTACTGAACTTTTTTTTAAAAGACATTGTCCCGGAATCCAGTCGGATATCCGGAAAATATTAGATATCTGATTCAAAAAATTGCCGAATATTCGATGTTACATTCTTTTTGGATATCTAATATCTGATATCCGGATATAATTTTACGGTGTATCCCTATTTGAAACATATTGCCCCGCATTCACTGTTTATAGATTTATTATTATTATTAATATTATTTGAATTAAAAAATCAAAAGTAACAATTCCAAATAGAACAGGTATGTTAACTAAGTGTACATAAAAACTTAATTTCAAAATAATTTCCATTGAATTAAAAAAATATTTTAAGTATTAAGTATTATTAAATATATGTAAAAATATGTATATAAATATATAACATGTTTAAATATATATTTATAAATATATTTTAAAGTGTTACTTTTTCAAACATTCAAATGATACTAATAATAATAATAAAACTCAGTAAACAATGAATGAGAGGATATGTTTCAAAGTTTTATAGTCCTACAGCCTGCCCTGTATGATTTACATTTTTAATATCGTTCCTGAACTCGATCGTTCTATTTCCGCGAACAGTCTAAATGCTATGAAACAAGAGAAGTAGAGATGACGATACGAAATCGAAATGTGCAATCCGGCTCCAGGCTTGAATTACATTAATTTTATCTGGAAGCACGGTAGCGTCTCGGCGCTAAGCAAGCGCAGTGTAATAACTATATTACAATCAATTTGAATATGTTAAAAGATTATTCTAAAAATTTGATCTAACTAACCTTAAATAAAATGAAAATTACGTACATACAATAAGAATATTTGTCAATACACAATCCGGAGAAAGAAATTTTAATATTAGATATATGTACACACACACACACACACACACACACACACACACACACAAAATACATACTCGAATTACACAAGGTGTTTGAAAAGTAATGATAAATCTTTTACATAAGGACAGAATGGATTAAACTGAAAAGAAAGGTCCTCTATCTTTATTTTACAATTTCCGCGATAGTTAATTTTAATGTCTAGCGATGGCAATTGCCGCTTATAAACACGCCTGGCGATTGTGAACATGCGCCTCACTGCGCTAGACAGTCCTATCTTATTGCGCGCTTACATTTGGCAGGCTGGACGAATTTGACTATTTTCATAAGTTAATAACTCGTTAACCCCCCCCATCGCGGAAATTATAAAATGGTAGAGGAATTTTCTTCTCAATTCCATTCTGCTCATATGCAAAAGATTTATCGTTACTTTTGAAAAATCCTATATGTATATATTGTAATATCGTTATGGAATTTATTTATTTTCTAATATAATTTTTATCTTAATTCTTTATGACAGAGAGAAATTCTATTTTTATATAAGTATTACGTAAAATAATATTAAAAGGCTCCGTTAGAATCAGTCGTCGTCTTTTTATCTTTTTTTAATCGAACATCAAAATTAATAATTAATTGACAATATTCCTTCAACACGTGCACATGCTATTTTGTTACATTCCGTGTCGCTTTTGCGTACATCGTCCAAAATATTTCCTATAATATATATATACATATATATATTTGTATATATATATATATATATGTATTATATATATTGTATTTTATATATATATATGTATATATATATATATATATATATATATATATATATATACACACATATATATGTATTGTGTATCTAAATAATGTGAATTTGAATAAATAAACAATAATTATTTTAAGTAATGTCAGTATTATCTGTTAGTATTAGCCAGATTACTTTGCAATTCTAATACAGGATGTCTCACTTGAGAACCGTCGCGTCGAATGCAATTATCTCCTAGATCTAGACTATTCGTTATTCCAAAAAAAATTTCAAATAAAACTTAACACCTTGAATTAAGTCGCAATGGAACTTAATTATCTGATGAGCAAGTTATAGAAAGTAAAAGTTGTAGTGCGTAAAGATTTCCCTTAATCCAAGCAGAACAAAAAGTTATAATAATATCAAAATGACATCAATACATCAATGAAATTTGATCGATTTTCAGGAGCTTGCCAAGTTGTGACGTCATTATGAGAACTTGTAACTACATTGTAACTGCCACGAATTGATGCATTATCCTGTGCACTGTTACTAACGTTAATTCCTTCTTGAAATCTTGAGTAGCTATTCGTAATTGAGTAACATAATATTGTTGAGCTATTTAATCTTTCGAGAGCTTTGTTACTATAGAACTTCGATTCGGGAATTTTGATATCACTATTAGTAACACTTGACATATTGAAATAATAACATATACTTCTGCTGATCTACTTGACATCCAACAGCCAGTTTGTATCGTCATTATGAGAACTTGTAGCCACATTTTCTGCCATCACGAATTGATGCATCATTCTGTACATATTATTAACGTTAGTTTCTTCTTGAAATCTTGAGTAGCCATTTGTAACATGATATTGTTGAGCTATTTAATCTTTCGAGAGCTTTGTTACTATAGAACTTTGATTTGCGAATTTTGATATCACTGATATCAGTAACACTTGACATATTGAAATAATAACACATACCTCTGCTGATCTATTTGATATCCAACAGCTTGCCAGTTTGTATCGTCATTATAAGAACTTATAGTCACATTTTCTGCTGCTACGGATTGTTGCATCGTTCTATACACATTATTACCTACAATTTCTTTTCTAAATCTTGAATATTCATGTACATGATATTGATATTGAGATTTTAAATCTTTTATTTCAGAGTTAATATAAAATATGCTAATAGTGTAGTTGTTGCAATTATTGCAGTTATATATTTCATATCGATTACGAAACTTTAAAGTAAATTAAGTAATATAGTGGAAACCGGGAATAGTTGATACATAGGGATGTTGTTACATTTAAAATTGCTGCAAAACAACAAACGATAATATTACATTAAAAATATAATATTTCTGTAAAAACGGATATCATTGCGGATATCATGCTACAATAAGTTATTTCAGACTGAATAGCATATTTTCAGAAATAGGAAATATTTTTGATTTTTTATAGCCAAAAATAAAATAAGCCAATGTTATATTAAATGTTATTAGGTGCGCAACTAAGTTCTCGCTGTTATTTTGATGCATTTTCATCAAAATAACAGCGAGAACTTAGTTGCGCACCTAATATATTTATCAATCTGCTCACTATATTATAATTTTAACTATTTCTTAGAATTCTTAACATTTTATAGTTATATTAACGTCTTAACATATATTTTTTAACTAAGTAATAATTAAAATATGGCATTCCGGGACTAATTATGACAGGATGTGTCATCTGCTTCTCCATCGTCACATATAACCTCAACATAATCTATTGTAAGCGTAATAGCGGCAACTAAATGATAATCTTACATAAATTTATATTTTTATTTCTGTGATGAATGTAAGAAAAAGAAAAACTGTTTAAGTATATTATAAACGTTATTATTGTTACATACTTTTATATATATATATTGTTTTACAATTATTAATAAAGTATATATATATATATATATATATATGTATGTATTTTTTTTATTCCATTTAATTAAGTGTGCAATATTTTGAACTCTGGATATGTAATAAGTGACCCCCCCAGTAACATCCGACCTCGCATATGGGATTTAATTGTTATAAGGTGCATAATCTTTTATATTTTATTAATACTAGAAAATTAATCATATTATTAAATTATAAAAATAAATTTTTGTGTATTGTAAACTTGTGGCTATTGCAAAATAGCCTTACGGTTTATATACTATTTATTAGTTAAGTGCAAAAAATTCCTAAAAAAACCGTATCATCTATTCCTGATTTCCCCTACTATTTGTAATGTATTAAAAGTATATTATACGTAATATATTAATAACTTAAGAAAAAAACATTATTTTTATTACACAATAATTACCTTTGTTGATCCTGATTTCGAGGAGCTTGCTTATCAATATTATGATAGGAATGTATACCTGTATTTTCTTCAGGTATAGATTGTTGTGTCATTGTGTTCACATCTTTAGGTTTTTGTCGAGATTTTAAAGATTGACTCTTTTTAAAAAATACACAATTTAATACATCGCAAACGTGATGTATTAAAGCATTTGTTCCATAAAATATGTCTGTATTATTATTGCAAAGTTTGCACCATGCATTAAATTTTTCTATATCAATTTCAAAATATTGCGATAGAGACTTATTCGCAATTTCTTTTCGTACAATTTCTCTTATTTCTTGATGATGTATTTGCAGATGTCGTTTTATACATGGTATATATGCTTGATGAATTAAACTACCACAAAATTTACATTTTTCTTTGTATAAATCTACTTTGTCAAAGTATCGCCATATCAAGTTATTATTGTTTATCCATTTTAAGCGATCTTCTTCATTCCATATTTGGTGCTTATGGTATAAATGTGCCTTTAATGTTGATATTTTTAACATTTTATTAATATTCTTAATTGCATATGTTTTATTACAATTGTCTATATTGCACTGAATAGAATTGTTTAGTTTAAGAAAATGTTTCCACACCCAATTGTTTGATCTTTTCTGAGCTGCCATTACATCCACACGTAGCGATGTGTCACTAAGTATGAAATGCCAAAGAAAATGTTTAGATAAGTTGTTTAGGAAATTGATGATAGGAGAAAGAGTAGAACATATAATTTTTCACTAATATGTAAAGATTATTAATTGAATCTTTCATTTCAAGAATCATATAGTTTAATTTCTACTTATTCGATTTCTATTGTCAATCAATCAGATTAAAATTAATATTACATATTTTACACATCTTGACTTCAAAATAAAGTTTAACATTGAAAATTGGTACAAGTTTATAAAATTTGGAAATGTTTCTTGACTTTTTACTATATATGTCTATTACAAAATCATTTATCACCGTATTATTGTAGTAATCGTTTTTTTAAATAGATTAAATTAATTAACGATACCTTAATTTTAGATGTTGCCACATCCAATTATTTGATTCTCCCTGAGAGGCCATTATGTCCACACACAGTGTCGCGATGTGTTACTAAACACAGAACAGCGATTATGCTAAGGAAAATATTCAGAGAAACTGTTTAGGAAAGGAAATAGAAAGAGAGAGAGAAGAGAGAGAGTGAAACATGTAATGTTTCACTAAATTGTAAACATTAGTTTGCTGATTGAATTTTTCAGTTAAGAATCATGAAATTTTATTTCTGCTTATTCAATTTGTGTTATTAAATGTTTAAATTAAAGTTAATGTTATTTATTTTACTCATCTAGAAAATAAAGTTTAGCCATGAAAATTAGTATAACTTACAAAATTTGAAAATACATTTCTTTACTTTTTCTATATGATTATTACAACATCGATTACACAGTTATTGTAATAAACATATAAGTGAAATTAAATTAAATAATAATTAAGTAAAACTACAGGAAAGGGGAGCAACTGTCGATGATCTTGATATTGACGTATATTGTCAAGATCATGATCCTGAGTAATTTCTAATAGATTTACGGTGCTTGTCCTTCGTTAAAAAATTAACAAAGTTAATAATTATTTCCCCACTTTGCTTGGAAAGTTGATAACTCTAAAAACTCTAAGCAGGACGAGAAAGAAATAAGGTAGACCGATTATAGGCGCGCGACTTTTCATGCGAAAGTTGTACGCCCTTATATATATGGAGTGTACTTCGTTCCGCGTGAAGATTCGTGCGCCTCTACTTCACCGTTCCTCCAAATGCTTAGAGTCATCGACTTTCAAGGTAATAAATACGTTGTTCAAAAATGATGTTAAGACTCAAAAGTAAAATTATTGCTTAAACATTATTTCAATCGCATTGTGTTTATTTCTGAATTGTATTTTAAAAATTCACAATTCCATCATGTAAAATATCTATAGGTTCATAATAAAAGCTTTAATGATACATTAAAAAACAAATGAAGTCATAAAAATATAAAAAGTTTTATTTTATTACTACTTTCTATATTTAATATATTTTAATATTAATTTTATATCATAACTTACTGTAAGGTATTAAAGTGAAAGAGTTACATTTAATTTTATCATTTTTACTTCTAAATAAAAAATAAGAATGAATATTGAATACTATTAGTTGTAAACTGCTTTCATAAACTTAGAAACTCAGAAAATAAGAATAAGCGCGATTGCAAGTAAAAATAATGCGAAGATATTAAATTAAGACATTTAATAATTATTACAAATTATTGTTACGCTAAAAAAATTCATTCTTTTCGAAAACTTTACCTAATGTTAAAAAAGATAAGTTAATAAAAAAAGAAAAAACAAGACAGTGTTGTATATTATAATAAATAATGCATATTTCTAATTATTTATATATAATAAATAAGAATTAAATAAATAAGACTATCATTTGAAGGCGTATCTTTTTAATTAAAATGAGTTCCTTTTTTATTAATCATATTACAACTTATTTGTACATATCAATTTTTTAATAAATACGATATCCAAGCACGTTTCAATTACAATAGTTATGCATATCTATTTTGTGCAAATAAAATAGTAATAAAAAATATAATATAATATAATATAAAAATATAATAATAAACAAATAGTAACGTATAAATATGAACGTCGATGATTTGCTGAAACATAAATTCGGTTTTAATATCTTTAATGATTTCATAACGATGAATATTTAGTCGTACTATTTTTCTCGTTTTGACGATGCTCAATGAGAAGTTAGAGCAATGCCAGCTCGTATGTACGACATGAATCTTTATCAGCAGTCCATCTATTCATGAAAATCGTGACAGGTTCGCTCTTCTTTTTTTTCGGGTTAGCTGTCCCGTGCGCTGCGAAACATCACGGATGAGCTCTTCGTGTTCGTCCTCGACTCGTCTGCACTGCAATGGCGCGTAACTACGAAAGAGGAAAAGCGTTTCACACTGGCAATAAATAATAACGAATCCACGCGGTCAATGTGCCTCGTGACCGATATTCCCCATTTTCCTCTTTTCATTTTTCTCGCTTCTCTCCCACTTCCTCCCGCGCTTGTTTGTATCCAGCCAGAAACGCGTGGAAATGGGTGTTGAGCGTAGATGAATTTACGAAACGTGTAACACAGTAGCCATCAAAAACTATCGTTAATCTATACTTCCTTTTTTAATGTACTGTACATATAAATTCGAGAATATTTGAAAACACAGTTTTTTGTCAGAGATATTTCCTTAACAAATTATTAGCGCTATTTGTTATCGCACACGTTTTTATTATTAACAGAATAATGCCGTTGATTTGCCTTTATAAATTTTCCACATAATGCAATATATAAATTAAACTTTGTTTGAATTTAATAGTCACGATTTGTACGTACAGGCATGATGGATTTTATTTCTTGTTTTAATATCGGAAAGTGGTACAATTGTAGTGGCGTGGATGAATATTGCCTAGTGACAAAGCATTTTTGCAGAAATAATTTTTTAAATTTCTGCCAAGCTCATCTAAAACTCTCTCTATAACACGCAGTGACGAAAAAGTGTTTTAAATAACAACGAGTTACAGTAGTAATAAATAATAACGGATTTATGCTCGCTCGATGTATTCCACGACCTATTTTCCTTCTTTTTTTTGGTAGTTATTTTCCCTCAGTCGAATCATAAAATATGCAGTATCAACAGTCAATACTAAATAGTTATTGTAAATCAGTTGGTTACCTGATGTTAATATTTTTAATATTTCTCACATTTAATATACGTTATACATATAATAAAGAATTGTATTTAAATATTTAAAACAATTTCGTTTCATAATAAATATTGTAAAATATCTTACATTTCGCGATATAAATATATATATATCTTCCTTTGTGCAGAGAACAAAGCACTGAAGAATCAACTGTTAAAAGCTCTTAAATATGCTTTTAAGAACTTTTCTCTGTAAGTTTCGATAAACTTCGGAAGAAGCTATAACGATTGCTACGAATTTCATCAAAAAACATTCGCAATACATCGTAATATATTGTTGAGATGAGAAAAAGAGGAAGATAGAGAGCTTGCGTTTCGTGTGAGCAATAAATAATAATGCATCCATTCGCTTCGAGTCCGATATTCTCCGCACCCACCACCATTTTCCTCGCTTTCATAGACACTTCTCTCTTCCTCTTTGAAGCGCTACATGCAACCAGAAACGCAACAACGGCTTCGGGCCCTACACTCGAGAGTAAACGAATCCACGGTGCAATTAGCTATTATTCGAACGAAAATGATACATGGCTCCTATTCTGAGTGCAACAAAGGACGCTGGAGAATGGACGCGGTGCTCGCTCGCACGCGCATGAATCTTCCTCAGCGCTTTTTCGCGGAAATGATCGCATTCGCGATTCACCGCTCGTGTGTTCCCGTGGTTCCTGTAATACCATTACGGAGGTATATAGAGCAAATATAAAAAAGACGTAGCGCACAATGGAAATATAACACGTGACAAATATACTGTACAAATGTCGCACACATATTAGTTCACAACGTTTGTCGAATGGTATTTCAGAGCGAATCAATGCTTATTCAAATTTGATTCATGTAAACTATCGCCACAATTACTTCACTGAAATTTATTGTTATCATTCTTTAATTAACTTCGGGCTTAACTTTAGATTACTCCTGTGATTTTTGCAATGTAATTCTCGCGTGTAGTGTTTCTGACATCCCAAAATTATATTTTAATTTTCATAATTCTCTTTGATGAGTTAAATAAAGATAATATTTAGTATATCCTTCAGATAAAAATATAAATGCAAACAAATTTTTTAAATAATAAAGCAATTTACGCTATATATAACAATGCGTATGAATAGCATTTATACATTGAGGGAATTTATAAGAGATGTTCTGAACTTCCTATGCGAATAATAAATGGTTAACAAAGTCATTTGATAGACGAAATTTATTCAACGTCTACGTGCAATTTTCAACAATATTTCGTCGATGAAGAAGAGAAGATAAAAGAAAGCGGGTCAATCGATGAGAATACGTGCGAAAATTTCTACAAGAATTGCAGGTTTCATATCAAAGAAATATCATATTCTCTTTATTGTAAATTATCCAAGCGTGAATAAGTGTAGAGTTTTATCTTTAGTATAAGAAAAAGTAAAGGAGAGAGACAGAATTTTCTGTCATACAATACAAATTGTCTCTCCTCGTTGTTCAAGAGGAAAATGTTCCACAGTAAATGTTCCATAAAATTAAATCTTATCTTAAAACAATAGTAAAATACTTAAAACAAATTATTTAAGTTATTTCCTATTTTTTATTTTGAAAATTATGACCATCGAAGATATGTCTTATATACCACTCAAATATTTAACAATTTTCTTTCTTCTTTGTTACCTAAATTCTCTGTGGGATTAGAATAAAATTTTAAAGGAATATATTCCCTTTTGTAGAAATCAAACGGTTAAACATATCATTGCTTCGATATTTGAATTTGTATTATCAAAAGTGAATAATAAATGAAGCAAAAAAGGTACTTTTACGATCCACAGGATGTTACCGGAGAGGATAAGGCGTTTCTGCCCTTCGAATGATAAAAATTTTGCAATAAAAGTCAAAACAATAAAACCACAAAAATTGTAACTTCGCGCTTATGAGAAGTTTAAAATTCAGCACCATCCTGCTTTTTAACTTTTTATCTGACGCAAAGTCGAACTAAACCGCCACATCCGCGGGATTCCATCTCTCACAATAACACTTTTCTCTTCTTCTTTTTTTTTTTTTGTAAAGAGACCCGTGCTTGTTCACCTCTCTCAGGCGTTTCGCACCAGCGTTTTCCTGCTGTCGCATCTGTTCACGCTGCAGCACGACAAAATGACGAGAGAGAAAAGGCGCTTCGTGCTAGCAATAAATAATAACGGATCCCGTCGGTCGATGTGCCTCATGAACGATACTACCATCTTCTGCCTTTTGCAGCCCGTCCTTTACGCGAAATAGCTACGTACCGTCAGCAGAATGTAATAATGGCCTCTGAACTTTACGTTGCCGTATCTCACATCATTTTTCCTATCTTCCAGTAACGTGGCGGCCCTTTATCCACGATTAAGCGTCTGTAACCTTTTCACGGCAAATCCTGTATACGTTTGACAGTGCCGTATATGTAACTGTTATACAGCATGAATACGTGATTCAAGCGAGAATGTTGTTCTTTTTATTTTATTCTACTTCAAGCGGAAAAATTCGGTCATTGTTTTTTTTACTGTTCTTTATTGTTCATTTATATCAGACAAGAATACATACCTCGAAAAATTCGAAGCAGGTAAATTCAGTTCAAATAATGAGATTCTTCAAAATGTCGGTGACACTTTTGTTGGAAGACTAGAGATTGTGCTAGAATTAGTACGATTGTCGTACTGTGCAGGCGATATCAAATTTTCAAAGTGAAAATTGTGTTCAACTATTTGTTTCATTTACTAGTCGTCTTTGAAATGTTAAAAATCTCTTTTATTGTTGAATCACAATCATATTTTGCTTACGAGTATTAAATATTTATTAAACACTTACTGTAATCATTTTGTTGACTATTGAAAAACTAAAACTTTTAAAAATATTTTATATATTTTCTATAGACTCATGTACTTATAAATAAATTTTTAATTAGTAAATATTCAATTTTTAATATATTACATTTTTTATCTAATTTATTTACCTAAGATTTTTAAATTCGCAATTTTTAATAGTACAGTAGGAAATTATACCTCCTGTAGAAGGAATGATGTTCCCTCTTGGTTCCCATAAATTCGCTAGAATGATAGATCATTTTTTGCCTACAATATATCTTTATCCACGCTATAGATCGGTGAGTCCAGGTACTATCTAGGACTAACCTAACTGAGCGAACATTTTTTCCCGAATACGATAAATTCCTGTCTACCCCTCTTTCTCATTATTCGGTTCTGTCGTTTGCTAGTGCACTCGTCGATCAGATAAGGGGATACGTGTCCACTTCTGATCGGAAAATTCGAATCGCGCGACCTCGATCCGCCGTGGATTAAATTTAGAGAGGGGTAACGAGATGCCGTCCATCGCTTCTCGTCCGCCCGCTCTTTGATTGTGCTACGAAATCCGACGAGGATGTAAATTCGCGTCGATTAAAGGAGTAAAAGGAGTAAAAAAATTTACTCTGAAAAATAATGGTCGCATAATGATTCTTGTGTTTTTAAGATCCACAGTTTTCCATATTAATACGCTTTAAAAAATATAGAAATCTGATTCTGTGTCTCGGCAAAAATAATATTTGTTACAAATTATCTTCTTTATATGTATAATATTATAATTTTCTTGTATGAGAAAGATAAAGGAATTTGCGTTACTTTTATCGACGCATTAATAACTATGGGTTCGTTAAATAAAAAAAAAGAAATTATAAACTGTATTACAAAATTTCGTCCAACTATAATAATTCCTTTGATATATTTCAAACATTGTTTGAAAAAAATTTCTTCTTATATAGTTCATACAACGATATTTCTAAAATAATCACTGTGAATCTAATAATCTCGCGAGCTTTGCAAATTTGTTATGGCACATTTTATCACTAATAAACTGCACCAATGACAAAGTTCAGAATTTCAAGCGGCCTGTGACAATGTGTAGTTAATAACATTAATTTTCCGTTGCGCAAAATCCGCGCGTTCCACCCTTCCTCTCTTCCGCATATGCGTATTTGCCAACAGTAATTAAGCCGTAAGCATATTTCGCGTTTCCACGAACTCATGCCGCAACGAGTGTGACTATTTTCGTGCGACAGGCAGTGCAATATAGCACTAGTCATTCCCTACAATTGGAGATGAAACGGATTAAATGGATTCAATTGCTGCCGCGAGAAGAGTGCAATGTTCAATACTTCACTTTCCGAATGTCACATGACGAAGTATAAAAGTCATCTATAATTTTGGTATTAATATATATTTCAATTTATTTGCGAAATTTCATTCGAAAAATAAATACAATGCAATATTATGTATTTCGTAATTATGTTAGTACTTGCAATTATTTAGGTAAGTGCATTACTGCTCAATAAGATTAGAACGACATAAAAAAAATTGGTAGATATTAAAATATACATATATAAATGAATTGAATATATTTGCATAATATTTAATTTTTAAATCAAATTTATTCAATGAATTCATTTGCTTTCTCTCTTTTGTAGAACTTTAATTTAAATTTTTGTTTTACATTTTAATTTTACTTAACAATGATGCATTTAGTCTTCCATTGCAATTTGAGAGTGCATTGCAATACATCGTAGCTTATTACTTTTCATTAACCATTTGATATTCGTATAATTGTTAAAAGATATAATTCCAATATATTTTCCATCTTTTATAATCTAATAGGATTAATTCGAGGATTAAAAGTTATATCGAGGAGTAGAGTTTATATTGAGTAAAAGTTTTCTTTTCATAAATTTTTTCTATTTGCAAATTATGCTTCTTTTTGTCATTTATAAAATTTATGAACTTTATTAGTTGAATTGTTACAATTCATAGATTATTAAAATTGTTGTGAGCGAAATTAAATTAATGGCAATCGATTAAAGTAACGAGCATGATGACCACAAAAAGGTACTGCAATTACGCCGACGCGTTTAAGAGAAGATGATACGAGAAAATCTTGGAAAGGATAAAAATGAAAGAAAAGTGTACCATGACAAATGAATGCTCACAGATACAGCCACATTATTAATTAAGCAGCTCCAGCTTGTTACTGGAGATGAATACTTGATCGGAGCAGTCTATTTCAATTCTTTCTTCTTCTTTCACAATAGTAAAGTATGTTAAAGAAGCCCATAAATTTGCGTGATCTTTTACGAAAAAGTGTTCGCTTTCGGAATAAGAAAACTTATATATCTTCACTATAATCGTAAGAATAGATTAAAAGTTTCGCATTAGTCATTTCTGTGAAAATGTTCGCGAAAGATTATTCTATAATATTATATACTCTTTTGTGCGGAGTAATATACATATTTTATATGTATAATAAAACAAAATTTATACAATATTTTATAATAAAACAAAATTTAAAATATGGTTCTAAAAATATATATTTTAAAATATAATTGTTATTATTTTTATAAAATATAAAGGGAAAATGTATGAGATGTTGTCAAGATATCAAAATATCCATTAATTTAATTAATTTTATAATTATTTTACATTGTGTTAGCAATATCGTTTCCCTGAAATGTATCTCTATGATAGGAATAGATACAGGGAAACCTTAGGAAAGCACGAAGAGAGAAATTATACGGGGCTGTTCTCTTCGCTAAGGCTTTGCTTTATTAAAGGTGAAACTTCCTGGAACTTCGAGATTATTTAATTAAGTATTCGTAATGGAAAAGCAGTCATTCGTGAAGCACGGGATATTAGACCTGCTCTCGCATTGTATATGAATTATTATCATAGCTGTAACAGATATTCTTAAATAGATGGCTCCCTTTAATTCAATTCTCATGAAACCACCAAACCGCTTTTGACGTAATTTATTTTCAAAAGATATTGCTAGGTTTCTCTTCCCCCCCCCCTTCTCTCTCTCTCTCTCTCTCTCTCTCTAATCAGTTCACTAAATTTATTTGCGTTTGCTATGAAATCTCACGAATTTATCAAAGATTTATTAACATTTCACTCCTCCATTTATTTATTTGTATATATTTAGCTCCGTTCAATGCAATACATCTGTATTTAAAATTTTTTCACATTTCTAACAATATTTTTAAACGGTCCAATTAAATGTATAATTATTTTCCAAATTATTAAATAATTTCTCGATAATATTAAGATGGAAATGATGTTACGTCACAGAAACATTGTCCGTCCTTTAATCTTACTTTTTATGTATACATATATGACGTCATAGATATAAAAATTAAACCTGAAGAAATATGTGTAATAATGATATATTAAATCCAATAATTGATCTAGAAACGCTACAATTACCTAACGCCACATAGATTCTTTTTAAAAGCTAAACTTTACCTTATGATACTTATCTATGTCACGATTAGCAATATCGTGAATTAGATTAGGAGTAACGTCGTAACACCGTAAAAGCTCCACGTCACGGTGCTGTTGCGGAAGGATGCGCCACGCCATAAACGTGCTCGCGAACGCGCAAACGGGAGCTGGAAGCGGGCGGCATAAAATCGCATTATCCCGAAGGCGCTATTCCCGCTCCCACGGGGTTATACTTCGTTTCACGAATTTTTCCGCGTCCGTGCGCTCGCCGCCGGTTTTCGAAGCTCTCCCCACCCACAGATCGCAAAATATTCAGGGAGTTATGTGTGTCTTTCGCCTGGATGGGTAGACCGGCCACGAAATCCCACCAGCAGGAATTCCCTTAACACGTTTCGAGGGTGAAAACGAGGCGCTTTGGGAAGGAGATGGTAAGGGGGTCTGTGCTTGCAGCGCGAGGCGGTTGCGGCATGAGGCAATAAACGCCGACACTATCTAGCATCCCCGGAATGTTATATAAAAGCTCATAAATAAAATTCCCATACGCTTGAAGAGGTAGCGCGTTGGCGCGCAGGCCGACACGATTTTTTTTCTTAATTGTCTTTACCTCCCTCTGTCTTCCTTCTCTGTCTCCTGCTCCAGGAGACGGACGACGGCGCCTGGGGCCGACATCGTGGAACCTTTCGAAGCACCTAATATCTTAGAACATACGTTATTATACGTTTTGTGGAACGTAAACAATTTATATCCAGTTTTAGCAATATGAATTAATTTTTAACCTCAATTTAATTTACTCTTTATTTTTTTTTAAATTCTCTGGAACTAAAGAACAATGAAAAGTGCATTAAATTGAGATTAAAGTTAATTTTTAGCGAGTGGATTTGTTTTTAAAATTTTGCAGTTTTTCTTGAGTAAGATTTTTTATAATTCATTATTTTATTGTATTCCTTAAAATATGATACTGTGCTTCAGCGGCACTATAATGCATTTCTGTCTATAATGATATCCTGTTAATCTACATTAGTAGAAACGGGCAGTACATATCGCAAACACATATTATAGCAAGATATCTATCGTTACTAATATATGAGAAGCGAAGAGATGTGTAATCTTTGTTAAATGAATAGCACCAGCTGCATCGAAATAATAGCATATCCGTTACGCTTGAAATCACTTCATCGTTTGGTTTACGATGTAATTTTTGAGGCACCTCTGACAAAATTTCACAGGCGAATGTATGCATCATTCGCTGCGATACCATGAAAAATGCAATTTCGTGCTTCTCAGTGATTACGATGTATGTAATCTACACTGACATTGCATATGTGTGATACAGAATATTCTCCAGTGTGTTTTCTTTCTTTCTTTTAAGCTTTTAAACAAATTACTAATTTCTCGTTTAATGAAATTTTACGTTAAATTTTTGTTAAAGTAAGGAAAAGTGGGGACTGCAAGTGTTCAAGAGAAAAGTTAAAACTGATAGTTATTACAATTAATTAACAGAAGTCTTTATTTAAAAGATATTCCAGTTATTTAATTTTTAACTATAATAATTAGTATTCATATATTATTAATATAATTTTAAATAAAAAACAAAACCCTTCCCGTTCGGAATTATCTGCCGCCACGAAGCAATGTCGAATTGGTTTTGTTTTTTAATTAAAATTATAATTTATATTAATGATATACAAATGTTATTTATTGTAGTCATTCAAAGCCAATATTTTTAATAAAGATTTCTATAACCGATAAATAATTGCTTTTAATTATATAAATGGTAAATAAATTATATGATTGGCTTTATTTAACTTTTCATTTAGATGTTTGCAATTTTCCCATTTTCCGTTACATTAAAATTATCAAAAACATGATATTTATCTTAAACAATCTATGTGTTTTATGAAAACACTTTTACAGTACAGTACTAAATATATGTATATCAGATTCATTGGGGATGCGTCAAATGAGAGAATATCACTACTTCAATATACTGTAACAGTATCAGTTCTCATTTCCCCTGTATTCGCAATTCATCTACATTTTCTTACTTTTGATATTAAAAATCCAATTTTTAATATCTAGAGAAATAATTTTATGGAAAGTTGGAAAATATCGAAATTATGCAGCTAAAAAATCCACAGTTAATCAAAACTTTGGTTAGATACAATATACATGGCAAAATCAAATAGAAATGGATTGCTCTACTTCTAACATCGATTTGATATAGATTTAATATAGACATATCAATACCTAAATGTTTGACTTAATATTTTTTGCGTTGTGGCACAGTTGTGGCAATTAATAATTGTATCGAAATATTTACTATAATTTAATTTAGCAGTAACTTTATTCGATAAATTAATATACTGCTGCTACCGCAAGAAATATGAAATTGCAAATGGAAAAAAGATAAAGATCTCGCGTGCCTTGACGTTATTTTCTTTCTTCATAATATTTTAATGACTGACATTTTTGCACGAAGTCAAGCGCCAGTTGTATTCCACTTACGTGACAATAGTCGCGTAGAACTAAATGCTCAAGTAAGGAACTATCCCCTTTCTACAAATTATTCATTATTGTTATCAACTTTCTTACTTGTAATCACTTTCATTACAAAACAAGATATATATGGTACACGATGATTATTTTATACATGCTAACATATTCCTCGAAATATATCGCAATCTGCTCATTTTATCTTGCATGAAGTGCTTTTAGTTACAATACGTGCATTTTGCATAAAATATAGTTCAGCTTAGATGTTTTATTTTTCCTGTATATTTATGAATACATGAAATACATGAATACATGAAATAAAGGAACTTAGAGAGTTCGTCGCCAAATTATCTGAAGTATCGCTGTTTATCGATCTCTTTCAGCGAAGGACTATTCGTTATTTGGTCCTATTTGACCTCTCGTTCGTATAAAAAAGAAACTTGAAAATAAGTGTACGAAGAGAAACGGAGGAAAGAGAGTGTCATGGGCTACTCACTAAACGGCGTCTAAAGCTCTGTCCGCAAGCTAAGTAACGAGCTTTCGGCCAAACTTTTTTCCTGAACGGCTGCCAAGTGGCCGAGGGGGGTGTTTGCAAGGGTGGTCGCTGGTGACGGGTAAAAAGGACGAAAGCAGAAAAAAGAGGAATCCGGCTCTCTTTCGTGAGCATTTTCACCCCACGGCCAGCTTTTCCGTTCCTAACTTTTTTGTCTGTGACAAGCTCTCATTAAGCTCATTTGCCGTTCAATACTAAGTTTCTCTTTTCGAGGACGCACCACAGAGAAAAAGGCAAATACTGTTTTAATGCGAGATCGTACCGACAACACGTTCTATAAACTTCTAGATAACTTTTTACGCATATTCTGGGAAAATACATGTTGAGCGATATTATTTTAGAGCTGAATTCTGCAACGGTATTTCCATAATTAAAATTAAGATGGCATTTTATAATTAAATAAACCGAGGGTAAATAAATATGATTAAGGCGAATAATGAAATAAAAGCATGACTAAAAGATAAATATTGTTGATTCTAAGACACGTGAAATACGTAAACAGTGTGATTATTAAAATTATTATTAACTTTATCACACAAATTTTCTTATACAAACGATAAATATTTAGTAACGACTTAGAACTAAAAAATCAAATTTGGATTCAGAATCTAAAACAGATTCTTTTCACAGTACAAGAATTCTTGTCAACTGTTTAATTACTATCCGTAAAATATCTTATATATTTTACAATATATATAAATATATATATATATATATATACAGGGTGGGCCATCTATTGGTACGTTTTTGAATTTCGTCGTATGGCAACACCGAACGAGCTACAGACCCGAAATTTTGACAGTTTATTAGTCATACCGTCCGCGGCACGAAACAACATGTTTTCTCTTGAAGAGCGTTTTGAAATTTTAAAAACTTATTTTCAAAGTCAGTGCTGTGTCGCCGAAACTGTACGAATTTTGAAAAGAAATATGGGTCGTGATAGAGCACCCACCGAAGGAGCTATACGCAAATTGGTGAGGAAAGTTCGTGAGAAAGGGATGTTAGTGGATGACAGAAGTGGTCCCAGAGCTCGGACAGTGCGCACACCCGAGAATATTGAGGCTGTGGCCCAAAGTGTGAGACAATTCCAGCTTTGAAAAACAATATTACGACTGTTTTGAGTGAAATTGGCGCCGAGGTAGTCCAAAATGTCATTAATAATTGGGGTGACCGAATGGCATACTGTAAGGCCAGTAGAGGGAGCCACATGAACGAAATCGTTTTTCATTCTTGACGCGGATACTTTTAGCTTCACAACAAAAAAAAAATTAATAAAAAATATCAATGTATGCTCATTTGATCGCATTTTTAAAAACGTACCAATAGATGGCCCACCCTGTATATTAATGTTACTCATAAATTATTAATTTGTGAATGATATTAAAAGGACATTTAAGGCGTAAAAAACGCATACACAATAATTGTAATTAAAATAAAATAAGAATTGTAATAACAAAATTTAATTAAAACTAACTTTAATGAAATGTACGCAATTTGCAAGGAAACAAATGGAAAATCAATAATATAATTTTGTGTCTCATGGGTTTTAAATTAACAATTACAAAGTAGCAATATTTTTATTGCAATTCAATTTACATCAAATTGTCGTATACTATTAAATATCTTGTATTCTTTGTAATTTAATGTGCGCTTATAGTAGTGGCTTATAATTTCAGACTGTCATTAACTAATGCACTTAGAGATGGTCATGCACCAACAATTTCTGAGCGTATTGCTAATAAAGGGTTAAGTGCTAGTGCATACGCTGATAACTACAACCTGGAACGTCACAGCTCTAGCGAATCGCTTAGAGCATTTCAGAGTATTGCCCGGTATACCATCATATTGGACTGCACATCGACTCTGTGCCTACTCGGTACGCATGATTGGTTGGTTTTCGAATCAGCATGGATATACGCAAACCAGTGTGCATCCAGTGTGAGCGATGCATCATTGGACTACACCGATGAAATATTCGTAAAATGTATTGTAAAAGTACTGCGAAGGTCGGACGTATATAATAATAGAGTCTCTTTCTCTCTTTCTCTCTCTCTCTCTCTCTCTCTCTCTCTCTCTCTCTCTCTCTCTCTCTAATGAGAAAATTACATAATTTCACGCTGTTTTACAATACGTTAAATATCCGATTTCGTTAAATAATGTTGCACATTTTATTGTATGTTTACATTTGTTACAGCAGTTTATTAAATAAAACATAACGATAAATTTATGAAATTAAGATAATTATGTTATAAATATCATGCAGAATAAGAATATATTAGATTCTTATATAGATAAATCAAATAAATAAAAAGGCGCCAAAACATTCTTAGGGCTGGATCTTAATGATATTTTTGTTTAAATTTTTAAATACATTTTAAGTTCAAAATAATGGGCGTGCAGTTTATATAACTGAAAGATGTATTTAGAAATTTACATAGAAATATTAGATGTCACTAAGCCGATCCTGACCGTATTTAATGCTTTTCTTTACTTATTTGATTTATTATACAGAATAATTAAAATTTTGTAGGATAAAAATGTTTTATCTTGGCATTACTTGTTTTTAGAAACTGGGGAGAGGGGGGAGGCTTTTAAATTCACATCCCTAATAATTCTTGTCCCATTTAGAACGAATCTCCGAACACAACTGTTATTCAATTAAGATTACGAGAATTGCAATAGGCGAAGCATGAAAGTGCAATTGTAAGCAACATGCAAGATCCAAAACATCTTTTCATTGAAAGCTTCATAGAATTACATACGACGCCCGCTTATAACGAGGCAATAGTCGAATTTTGGTGATATTACCGAGGCAAGTGACGACTAACGAGACACATTCATCAGCCCGCGGAGATACAAGGAACGAGTTTCATCTCTCGGTAGGGTGCTCCAATTCACTCAGAATAACGCACTTCAACCCTGCCGGGCAGGCGGATACATGTTCATGCACAGCTGTACAATTTATACGACATATACCTGTGTCTAGAAGGTGCCCATAAAGACCCTATTTCGTCGAAATTATGCGGAAACGTGCCTTCATACAGCACCTGAGAGTCTAATTTTCGAACGCTGCCGTGTTGCTTGCGAGCAGGTCTCGCTATTTCTACTAAATAATCCTATATAATGATTATCTTGTGTTTCTTTTTCAAATAAGCTGCTTGCGTCATTTACACCTTCATGTTTTTATACTGTAATTAAGTATTACAATATATCTACATTTTATTAAGATTTTTATGAAAGATATAAGTTGCAGAAAATTGCTCTGAAGTAAAAGTTATAATATTAAATATGTATATATTTTTATGTAATAAAATAATTGCTTGTGTGTGTATGTTTGAGATTTAATTAAAAAGTTTTTTAGGTTTAATCAACTATTTATACAAAATAAATTTTATGGAAATGTTTACATACTAATTTATATATGAAATACTTTAACTTTAGTAATATCGACAGGCTTTATAAACGCCAATTACATAAATAGAATGCATATAGAATAGAATTTGCACAGCTGCGCGCAACAATGTCACGAAGTTTCGCCAATTGTATCTACATATCCATTTTCCCTCTTATTGTTGGCGGTCAATCTCTAGTACTGAGTTTTCCAATTGCTTTTATGCCCGCTCGGAAATGCACTGGCGTATTTGGGTTATTACAGCTATTATTATTCATTCGATTCACAAGCTCGCCGACATTCGTTCGTTTATTCTACGAACAATTTAGTCCGCTCGATAAAAGATCGACGCGACGATCCAATTCGTATGTATTCGATGACAAATGATCTCAAAAGTGTATTCTGCAGGAACAGTAGCTTCGATTCGCAATGATTTATAATAATTATAGTGTTTACGTACGAACATATATTTGTATACAGGCAAGAGGATCAGTTGATCACAACATTTGATGAATGCTAAAATAATTACTATCTGTGTGTTTTGATAGATAAATTAACAAATTCACTCTCTTTGTAGCACAAAAAACAAAGTGAGGCTATTATAGTGTGTGGGTTAATTAATGATACTGTAATTTCAGTTATCTCGTGAAAACAAAACTCGACTGAGATCAATATCGTGAATGTAATTATTAATACAGCTGAAACCAATGTATGGAAATAGGTAACGATGACGAACTGTTATTATTATTATTAATAATATTGTTATATCTCTCAATCTGTTACTATAGTAATGCCTTCTAAACAGAATTTACTTATTATCGTTTTCCCTATTTCTCTATTTCCTTTTCTGTTTCTTCATATTGTTTGTATTTAAAGGATTTTGAAATGCTTTAGCAATAAAAAATACGACGTAACGCTGATATCCACCAATTACCGTTTCGTATTGCATATACTATGACGCACTATGTATAATATTGTTAATATGCATCCTCTCAGCTTACATATGGCTGTATGCAATACAATAGGCACATAACAGTTTAACCCTTATGTACGTAATAGTTTGTGACTGCATATAACGTATTCCGTCGTAACATAATAATTATTTCCTTGTCGTAGCAAGCATCTAAGTTGAGCAGTAAATTTCTTGCAGATTGCCATTATATCATATTGAAAAATCTTTACATTATCAGTAATTATTTATAAATTTGTTAACATAATTAATTTGAGAGGAAAAAGTAGCTCTTAAATTCACAGTTTGTCTGATTAAACGACATTATGTCTATATTTTTATACTCTCATTGTATGTATAAACTTACGCAAGTGAATAAATATTTGTATTATAAATTTATAAATAAAAATGTAATTGTTAATTAATTTTATGTATAATTGTTGAAATTGAAATTAATTTCTTGGATTGTGTTTATAATACTTTTGCGTAAGTTAACAAAATCACATAAATTCTTTAAAAAATATATACTATGAAAGTAAATAGATATAATATCATTTTATAACACAACATAGAAGTACAAATATTTTAATTTGTTTTGCTAACAAAAAACAGAATATTAAAAAATAAAAAATAAAATATACAAAATATTAATGTATGAATCTTAAGAAGATACTTAGGTAGTGTATTACACCTCGTAAAAAGTTTAATTAATTATAAAAAGAGTAATTATTTTCCTACTGTATTATAAAATGTTATATCCTGAACGTTACACACACTTTGTATTTTTGTGAGAATTACTCTTTGAGTAAATTCTCACAAAAATACGAAGTATTTTCTTTTCGGTAATTCCCAGGGCTTATTAAACACGATGGCCGCTAAAAATCAAGCACATTTTCTCCAGCCACAGTTATATTATACCAGTCTCGTTTTCTTTCGCCGTCATAAAAACGTAAAGCATCCCGCAACCACCTGCTACGCAGTAGTTGCTGTCCGCAGCAACGACTCGGTCCTTTTTAACTCATTTACCCCTTCCTCACGCTATGTAGTGCGTGATTTAGCACGCCTACGTCTCGGTAGGCAGGTGCGTTTCGCGCTCGCAAATTACGCGTCTACCGCTATTCAGAAGTCCGTGACAATTCTAGGATGGCAGGAACGGGAATGCGAACTCCCGTCTCACGAAGAGGCGATGATGGTTGGCGCAAGTGAGAGCAACCTGAAAATCAATGCAACCGGTAACCGTATGAATGCACGCATCCTCGGCCCTTTCATGCTGCAATCAAATGTGCTGGGCGGATTACGTGCAGTGTAGAAGATGATGTATCACGCGAAGAAAACGCACATGAAAATATTGTGATTAGATTATTATTAAATTATTAAATTTAATTGGCTACCATGTATATCTCACATATAAATTGAAAATTTTATTTTGCTTAATTAAATAAATTTAAAAAAAATTAAAAGATTCAGAGAATGATTTCGCAATAAATTAGTAATATTAAAAATTAATAATATAATTAAAATTAAGTTATCAAAGAAGTATAGGCTCTAGTGATAATAATCAATGAGATAGTTAAAAAGCTTGTTGTGAGAGCCAACGCCAGTTGTAGTTGAGAATTATAATTTATTTTCCAATGCACACATATAAAATAAACTAAAACATATATGTCTTTGGCTCTCAGCAGGCTTTTTAACTATCATTGATTAAAATTAAGTTGTATTCTGATATTCGTATTGCGCGTAATAATAATCCGAAAGAATAATTATCTATAGAATCACATTACAATTGCACGCCTTACGAAAAAGGATTTCATTTGAAATAGATCTAAATAGAACAATGATCTTTTCATTATCTTATTATAAAGAGTATAAGTAAGTAGCTTCAAAACAATAATTGTGAAGTGCAGCAATTCCCGCAGCATCTCTATTTTACGTTTTATCGTTAATTGGCCAATTAACGATAAAATTGCATCGACGAATTAGTAATTCCATTTAGTACGGGCACGCCGGCGGGCATGCTTAATTATTCACAAAGTTCTTAGAACGGACAGAATGTGACGGGTGGGTCTCTACGGTACGCTCTATTTTGTCGATAATTAAGCGCTTGCCGGTTGGCGTCTGCGATCCGTGTTAATTCCGAATTAATTCACGACGGGATAACGCGGTGTGACGGGAAGAAACCGACTAGGTTTTCCCCGCGTATTTCTTCGCGAGCTGAGCCATGTAAGTCGCGGCACAGTCACAGCGCCATGCAAGAGGTATCAAGAAAATGGATATTGGTACGTAAAACGTGTGTAACTTTGGGCTCAAGCACGTAAGCTCTGTATCTTGATTGCCAGGCTGGCTTTAAAGTTAAATCCCGCGGAAGAAGGCGAAAGATAATGCAACGCTGACGCTTATATAGAGATGCGCAGTTCTTTGAATAAAACTGAAGTCAAATGGAGTGCAACCTACGTCATATGATTTTTCTGTAATTAGCCCTTAGACTATCTAAAAGACTGCTTTTGATTTTATAAATTTATGTTTTTTTGCTGAAAAATCGGAAACATGAAGTGTAATCTTAAATGATACTTAAGGATCAGTTTCTTTAAATAAAATTGCATTTTGAATTTGTACATAAAAAGAACAATTTTACTGACGTATTTCAAAAATTTAACTACAGGTACACAGATTTAAAAATAATCTTGTTGGATCGCAAAATTAATTATATAGTAAACTCAAGCATTACGTTGCAAAAATTTAGATACTTCAGCAAAATCTTTCTTTCCGAATAATGACAGTAAAATAAAAATCTAACATCATATTTTCTTTGTTTATATCATACTTCCGTATTAATTTCATAAATTGCAAAAAATCGTCCTTTTATCGTATCTTCTTTAAGGTTTGCCATTTGCAAAATCCGATTCCCATTTTCCATTTGCCACGTGTACGTATTTGAACATGCGTGAAGGTAGAAAAGGTACAGTAGATACGTCTCTCATTGATTTCCGTCGGTGCCTGGCTTATATTCATTACGAAGGCGATGTGGAGAGATCGAATTAAATTCACGACGGAGAGGAGAAACGGATCTCCCCCGGAGATCCATTAGATGTCAATTAGACGCAATATCGGAACGCGATGCCCGACAATTCTCCGGCTGTCGTCGATTCCTACGTTTTCGATAATCCGCTTAATATCGCGGCCCTTCCGACGGAAAGAGCGGGCATTAAACCGATGAGAATTGAATTATTCGATTTCCTGCCGTTCCACCGTGAATCCGTCGAAACTTGCGTGAGTGCAATTACGCATAACTGCATAACCGTACGCAAATTACGACGAACCAAGGATACATACGTTATTCCTCGTGCGGATATTCCTGCAATTGTTCAGAAATGATCGATAATGACTCAGTTATTTGTTGTGGAAGTTACGGTAGGCAGTCAGTGTAAACTTGATTTTCTGCTTTATGAATAATTTGTTATGTTCTACTATGCAGTAAACGTAGTAAATAATTATCTCAAATACGTGGGATTAGAATTTTCAATTGGTTCTTACACGTTCAATTGAATGTATGATGATCGCATATATTCAGTGTTTTGTATTTACGCTATTATTCTTTGCAATAATCATTTAATTATTTGTGGAAGTAATAACCTTCTAACCAAAATAAAAGTTTGAAAATATTTTTCTGTCTAATATTTTCCCTCGATCTCTCTCTGGATATTGTGTTCAATAAACATGCATAATTCATTTGCCGAAAATTTAATGTTTTCGTGGAAAATTATTTCCGCTCGTTTTGTTTGTTTTTGATACAACAAAATAGGTTCATGTAATACTAAAATTAAAATAAATAATTAAATTAATGACAAGCTACTTCGCGTATTAACCAAATATACCGAATTGTTCATTATTATAGGAGGTAGTAAAAATAAAATTTACATACGCATATACATGCATGTATGATCAATTTTAAAAAATTTCTATTTATAAGTAAAAAATTACTATCTAATCCATCGTTTGCAGCATTTTTAAAAAATGTAATAAATCAAAATATTATATTTTTACAGATTTACGTAATGTAAGAATTTTACGTTTACGCGTAAAATTTTTATTATAAATTTTCTGTATTAATTGATAAAAATAATTCATAAAATTTTGATAAAACATTTTTCTTAAGACTTATTTCAAATAATTTAAAAAAAAAGAATACAGTTTATTTTCGTTATTGATCTTTGGTATTGGATTATACTTATATTGTCTAGACTATAAATAGTATTGTAGTACGATTTTGAAGTGCATGTGCAGTCGTGCGGCCGATAGATGCAATGCGAGAACGTTCGGTTGCACCGGGAAAATCTTTTCTCGATATTCCGCGGCCATACCGGCATTCGACCGGACGTGCGCAGCGGCGTTTTTGGAATCAGTTTCTCGCAATCGCAAGAGTTATTATCGTGAAAAATATTTTTGAATCGATCCGCGATTCCAAAGTGGGTCGGCAGCTCGCGCTGAAAGGAAACCACGCTGAAGCGAGCATGATGAAGATGTACGTGACAAAATGCAGGAAGCGGGTGCAAGCGCGGAAATTCCGCGTGGATATATGCCGCGGATGCGAGATAAAATGCAATTGCCTCGCGGGCCGACATTTCTGCAACAATTCTCTATTCTATACGAACTGTCTCGATTGTTCAAATTAGAAGAGCTATTATTTTAGTAAAAGTTTCAGTACAGAAATTTCGGTTTACTCATTAAAACAATATATACGAGAGAAATTCAGTCGTAGATGAATAAATAAAAATTAAATAATTTCTTGAACTCTTTGTATCGTTTACATCTTTCTTACGTTAATTAAGGATGTACGACCGATCACTTGTAGGGTAGATGGTGAGGAGGGTACGCTATTGTTCTTCATTGGTAATATCAACCCAATATATATGAAAATCTTTTAATAATAAGAAAGGTTAATTTATGATTTATTAAAATTAAAAGATAATGCAGGCAATTTAATGTTTTATGTTCAATGATTAATCGATAACTTGGCAACGATGCATTCTGGAAATAAGGTTGACATTTCTACGCGAAACTTCTTCCGCATTAGTAATTAACAGTTAATTGAGGTTAAAATATTATTTTCGTGTTTTACAGTTATTTTACGAAGATGTTTTGTTACAATTAAAGGCAAATTCATAACTAATTCATAATTTATAACAAATTCATAATTAATTCTCTCTCTCTCTTTCTCTCTCTCTCTCTCTCTCTCTCTCACAACTAATTGATAAATATTTTATACTAAAAGAATACTTTAATTTTAATATCACGAATTATGTGATACGAGTTATATGATAAGAGTCATATGATAAAAGTTATGTTTTAATATTTTAAACGTTATAAGTATATTAAATTAACATTAATACATATTTATATTTTTGTATCGATATTTAAAAAAAACATCTGCGTATTTTTTTTTATTATAATGTTAGATAAGAATTTTAATACTTAATATAAGATTAATGTTGTATTAAATAAAATAAATACTCTCTGTCTGTACTGAATTAAAAAAAAATAAATATCTTATAAATCAATTTATTAATTTACGAAGAGAATTACGTTCCTAGTTATATATTGAATAAATAAGTGGATGACGTTATTTGTATATTAATACATGTACAAAAATATAGTAAAATATATTTGAAAATATACTAATAAAATAAAATATATAAATATATTAAAATCATTTTTTTCATATATTTATATATTTTATTTTATTAGTATATTTTCAAATATATTTTACTATATTTTTTGCAGTAATAATTGCTATAGCTTTCTTAAGTTAAAAATATAACAATAAGTTTCCATACGGCACAGAAGATAGCAATATTGCTGCAATGTTGCAATATTGCAAATGTAACATTGCAATGTAACATTGCAGAAATATTACAGGAATGTAAATTAACAATATACTTGCAAAATGTCAGTAATTTACTTGTAATATTCTACAAACATTGCAAAACTGTAATTCTTTAATTGTTACAATAATAATAATATAAAAATATAAGTTTTTACAATATTTATGTAGTACAGTTTTTTAGATTAACAGTCATTTTTATGATATAATAATTAATATAATTCATTTTATATTTAAATAAAAAATTTATTGATCTATTATTTGATAGCTTTTCATTAGCTAAGTTTTAGATTTATTTTAAATATGAAATCAAAAGATTGTATAATATCGAGTTTGGATACAATTAATGCATCATTATCGGAAGATAAGCAATTAAACTGCTGAAAATGATTTATCGAAATATTAATTATGTGATCGATGATATATTTATGCCTGATATGAACGCAAGAATAAACCAGCGCCTGAATTTTATTGATAAATTTTATACCGTCATTTTTTAATCGATTTCAATTGATTCGGAATGGTTTCGAATTAAAAAGAATCACTGCGATTAATTTAATCCATGATTAACTTACCAAGCGACTGTATTATTATATTAATTTGGATAATATTTGTAATTTGTTTGGAGCACACACATACTTTATCATACATACTTTATCCTTACGAATAAATTTATCCTCGGTTATTCAATGCATTTGTCATAAAACACCATGCATAAAACTCTAACTTTAGCTCTTTCTTTCTTAAAAATTACACGGTCAATCGATTTGAAATTTTAACATAATATTAGTTTCATTTTAAATATTCTGTGTAATTTTTAGATAGATCAAAGCATTTTGAGAAAGATTTCTCGTACCTCCTTAAACTTGAAAAATCTCTTAAACTTGAAAGAAACTGAATTAATTCGATATTATTAAAAATTTAACAATAGCAGATCAAAATCGACCGAGAAATTCAACACGAATAAGCGAAAACGTTCATATTTAGTCAAAGATTTTTAATAAATAATATTTTTCTGTAAATCTTCTAATTTCCAGTTCAAGCAAATTACGCGCCGATTATTTATCGATCTTGAAACAGTTCTATTCTGAAGCTGGAAATATGTGATACTACAAATTAAATTGATAAGTAATTTATTAATACTGAATATCTTTAAAACACTGTAAAGAATTTGCTTGAACTAGAAATTATAAGATTTACATAAAAATATTATTAGATACCAAAACCCACTATTGACCAAACATAATTTTCTTCATTTATTTTTTTGTATTAAAAATTAAAATTGACAAATGAATATCGTGAATATTTTGAAACAAAATAATACAATGCTCATTGATATTATCTTGACAACAACTCAACTGTAAAATTGTATTAACTGTAAAAAACTCATCTCAAAGTTCTCACAATTAATAAAAAAAAATTGCAGCGAAAAAAGCGACATATGCACGTATATTTAATACCATAGAGAAATGTTGCTAAACGCTTTACTCGGTAATCGCTGAGTATAAAGCGTAAAGCTGTTGACACAAGCTAGTCGTACGAAGACTACCCTATTATACGAGCAATCTGCTTAGCAGTATCATGAGGTTCAGCAGCCACCATAATGGCAACCTGACTCCCTTCGAAATTTGTACGTTACTTCACGCTGCATAGCAATTCTCAAGTAATAATTTACTGTTTTCTCTTGTCCCATTATCTTCTGCCAGTTTTCTTTATAAATTACACAAGTTGTCTAACAACGGCATTAAATATTCTCTCGGATTTTTTAAATTTTACAGTTTTAAATCTACAAATTCATGTAAACGTATTTAAACTTTTAAGTCTACTGTAGTTGTTATCTACAATAACTATAGATTGTCATTAATTCCCTTTGATTATTAATAATGTAGTAACAATGTAAAATATTATGGCGTTTAATTCCTCAATTACGAGAAACATTCTTCCTGGTAAAGTACAAAAGTACAAAAGCGATCACCGCTTTCTCCAGAAGACAGCGACGATGAGGACGGAGGACAGAATGAGGAAAGAGAAGTAGAAAGGGTTGGTGAGGCGAGAGAGGGTCGAGTTGAAACCGGGCACTAACTAGAATTGTCTCTCTAGTGTCCTGACGTGTCTCGGCATGGCGCGTATATATCTATCTCGAGGTACCCCGATGTTAGCTTTGCCTAAGGCAACTTGACACGTTTGCCTGCGACGACGAGGGCTTGGTGCCTCGGAGATCCGGGGAATGGTTTCCTTCTCTCGGTTCTCTCCGCTCTTCTCTCCCGGTTTGTGCATGTGCACATATAACGTGCCTATGTGTCTCTATGCATTGTCGCTTACCTTATGAAAGACCGTGGCGCATTAGTAGTTACGCCACTGGTGAAATTGAAATCGCCCTGAGAACCGGATTACATCTCTTCCCTAGGGAAGTGCGCCACGGAAATTTCAAAACCAGAAATTTTCACGGACAAATGATATTACTTACCCAAAAGAAAGTGACTTTGTAACAAGTTCAACCCGAGAAAGCCGTATAACCGAAAAGCGCGAAGGCGATTTCATTCGCACGGCGAGCGGCGCGGCACAGCTCTAAAATCGGAGTCTTGTAATTTCGACGACGAATAAAGGCGGAATCGTTAAGTTCGTAGTTCGGTAGCGTTAATTAAATGGAAACTCTGGCGCACACAACGCTATGCACCGCGCTAGGGCGCTTCTTCAAACTTTTCGGCCGTAAATTTATACTAGTAATTTAACACAGGGTCGAAATTACAATTTATTCGTTAGTTTATATTTTAATCTGCTCAATATGCCGAGCTGCGAGTTTCCGAGTTCACGTAAGAGCGCGATCGGGTAATGAGGAATGGCGCGACACGTTGCAGGGTGCATGTACAATACACGTGCGACGTAACTCAGTTACTACTATCCTCGACTCCTTCACGTTGTAAGTGATAATGCGCTACCAACACTGAAAGTTTATTTTATTTAATAAAACTACAAATTTCCATAATGCTGAAGAGACTTTTATTTGTGTAGAAATGCTATAATTAACTTTAATTAATTTGGATGTTGTTATTTATTCGTACACTGAAAAAGCAATTTTGCTGATTTACAAATGTAACCAAATTTACGGTTTTATTTTAGATTCTTCAGCAAAATTCTTTTTGCTCTTTTCATATACGTATGTGTGTAATCTGACTAAAAGTTCAACGTTATTAATTTTTATATCATCCACCAAAAGTATAAGAGTCTTGTAACTTGGTTTATTTAAACATTTTCTTAATCTTCTTTTGAATTTACTCTTTGTAAGCATATGGAAGATTCAATCAATGCACAGGGATTAATGTTGCAGCTCTAACGTTCACGCAAAAACTTCAATAGAAAATTGCTGGGCAAAGTCGAAGCCGGAGAATATCTTCGGAACTTTAATTTTGAATGTCCGTTCACGTTGTAATAATAGTTAATAATCAGGCGAGGGAGGGTAAGGCGAACTACTGCATAATTCAGCCGATACGCGCGTCTCTCTTGACGTTCTTGCGCCTTCGGAATACCTTGAACGCGACGCTAGAACGTAATTTCATGACTAACAACGAGAGAGTTGTCATCGACAGCTGCGGTTTAACACGGGGATGGCGCTGTGCGCCGGAACGTGTATATGGCACGAGTTACATTATACTCGCAATGTAACGTGAATTACATAGGTATACGTCTACGCGCGAATGAGCTCGTATCTTTAGGATGCAGGCACATATTGACGTCCTGGCGCTTAAAGTGAACGGTCCATGATGTTTGCATAGTCATCTGAATAGCGCTTCGCAAGTGACGCCATTCATCTTTAACTGCCTGATGGATTCACATTGCAGAACTTAATATAAACGACACTTGGTTGACGTTCTAAATATGATATTTTGCTTTAACTGCTTCAAATAACATTTTGCCAATAATTTCATTTAATTTAAATGTTCGATATTCCTTATATGTGATTTATTTTATCATAATATAGCTTTAATGATGTCATAATATAACATTTAATTTAAATTTTTTATAGAAATAACAGATTGATGTCTCAAAATGTTAGATAATAATAATAATGTTAACATTTATGTGATAACATAAAACGTTCGAAATTTGTGAGATGATATGCGAAAGAACAGTTCCGCTAAAGTAAAAGCTAAATACAGACTTAAAAATAAATTTTGTTGAACTATCAAAATAAATATATAGATAACTTTCAAACCAGGTTAAAATGTCGAAACTTTTTTCAGCATTGCTCATCATATGATTGAGTTTCATATACATAATTACAATATTTTAATGGTCCAACAAAATTATTTACAGAGATCTGTATTTAGATATTTCGGCAAAATTGTTCTTTTTTGTAGATTCATTAAAATTTATTGAATTTCCGTAACTAATATTTACTTCATGGCGCAAGGTTCTCGAGAGCAGAGACATCTTTACGATAGGAAAGCACTCGTGACGTGTTCGCTTTCATCAAATCGTCGAGCATTCTTATGAAGTCGGCGTTCTCTGTAGTCGAGCTTAATTTGCACAAGGATCTGTTCAGATATGCAATGTACATAAAGGATCAAAGTATGGCGCTTGTAGCGCCTATAGCCGTGTAATCGAAGCTGCATCCAACGCCTGTGTATGCATCTACGTAAATCTACCTATCTGGTGCCATAACACCCCGGCACGTTAAATTGCTGCTTTCGATTACATCGACACCTCTCGAGATTACGCTCTGCAATCTCAGCGTATCGAAGGAACTCCGTCAGGATTTCATGCTTGGGACTTCCCCTAGGCTGAAACAATGTTGATCACCGTTATCCACATGCATCCCTTTCACTGTTTAAATATCATTATTTTATTACGACACGGCAGATTCGATCAGAGCTTGCGATTTTCCGATGTTAATTTTTTTTTAACTTTGTAAACCTATCTGTCTTTACGCATGCGTAACTTTATTTATTATATGTACCTGCAAAAAGAACGATTTTGCTAAAATATTTAAAAATTTAATTAAATACAGATCTAAGAATACTAATTTTAATAATAAGTTTGTTGGACTATTAAAATATAATATTAAGAAATTCAAGCATGATAACCTTTTTTTGCAATGCTGCAAAAAAATTTTCATATTTTAGTAGCTTGAACTTCCTACATAATTATTTTGATAGTCCAACAAATTATTTTCAGATTCATATTTAGCTAAATTTTTAGATACTTTAACAAAATCTCCGTTTCCTTGATGCTAAAATATTCAAATGACTTTTCTTCATTTCTTGTTTTAATCTTAATACGATCTCTTGTGACAAAAGAAAGACTGTTATCAAGATAACAAACTTTGTATTTTGGTAAAATTATCTCTATTATTTATTACTTAACTTAAACAAAAGAAATCATTGAAAGTACTTTTTATTAATTAAAAAGCACATTAATTAATTACAATTGGAAATCATGGAATTTTTAAACACACTATTATCTTATTCTCTGATTATAAAGAGAAAATTTGCACGATTGTGGTATGTAATAAATATATAAAATGTGATATTCTTTGAATCGCACTGATTGTTTATGAGTATGGAGGCAACAATGAATCTACAAAAGAAGATTGACAGAGGCGGAAGGAGAGTATACATTATAGGAGAATCGCGAGCATTGATCGAATCTGTCAAGTTGTGAAAAAATATTGGTATTCAGATAGCGAAAGCTGAATGCACAGGAACAATGAGTACCGTCCGTTGTTTTTCTTCTTCCAGGCCTGACACCTAATTTTCCGCACTTCAACTCTGATCTAACCGAATCGCCTACTGTCCGCCTCAGATGTAAACTTTTCGAAACTTCTGCAACATTTTCTCTGTTTCTCTAGAAAAATTATAATTCTCTATACATGTTACTAATAACTTAATACTTAGATACTATTATAATAGATATAATTGTAGATATAATTATGAACTTCTTAATCACCTATTTTGATTTTTCACTTAATTTTTAGTTGTAATTATAGCTTCAAGACATTTGCACATATTTAAAAGTATTGAGTTTACGTTATTAAAAACAATTAATATTATTGTATTGTGTGTCATCGATATGTTATAAAATCTAAAAAAAATTAAATTTAAACTGAATAAAATAATGATAATTCGTATATAATTATTACTCATCATTATTGTGGGAATAAAAAAGAATATTAATATCTATTAGGAGAATGACTTTTATTTTTCAAAAGAGCACGTCAATCTTCTCGCGACTTTTGGCGAAAGGCGACGAGGAATCTGCACTCGACGCTCGCGAAATTATTCAACTCGCGCACATGTCGAATGCACATTCTTCTTTCGTCTCCAGCAAAAGCCTTGAGTTCCGATTGGTGGCACGACTCAATTTCCCGCACCCAGTAGCCGCAACGCTTCGAGTGGCTAAAGTCTAGAAAGAGGGTTTGAAATTTCCAGGAACCAATTTGTCAGAGCTCAAGGTGGTTTTCCGCCTTCTCTCACTGCCCTTCTCGCCCTTCGTCTTTTCTGTCTCTTTTTTTTTATTTACGACTCGCATAAATCGACGTGAATTGCCGGTGATTCGCGAAACTTTCACGATACGACTGTAGACGGCGAGTTTTACTAACCCGCCACTGGTCATCGCACCTCAGTGGTCTTCCAGGGAAAGAAGAGATGGGCAAATGTAGCGAGAAAGAAAAAGGAAGAGAGAGAGAGAGAGAGAGAGAGAGAGAGAGAGAGAGAGAGAGAGAGAGAGAGAGAGAGGAGGGAAGGGAGGGTGGGATCGAGCGAAAAACCCTCAATATAAATCGCTATGGGGCTCTAATTCTCGCCACAGTTTATATGTTATTGCATTTATCACGAGTACGTGACTCGAGTTCGAGTCGCGCGAGTTCGCGCGGACACGCGTTGCACATACGCGAGATGTGTTATGTGGTACGTGAGGACATATATTACGGGTACATGTGTGCCTCGTGCAACGCGACGTCCATGAAAACCTATAATGAAATATCGCCAGTGTGTCGTAAATTTTCACCGTGTTCCGGCTATTTGCAAATTGTCCGACCAACACGACGCGACACGACCGCGGATTGTCTTCGACGTTCGCGTCTAATCTCAGCTTTTCTTCCGATGTTGCAGACATAAAATATGTAACTGCGACTGCCGCACATCGGCGCCAGATCTGAACAAGCCAAACTACTGTTTGCGAAGATTGGGTTGAATTATAGCGTAGATTGCGCGTTCGCATGCTCTCTCCGTGCCTCCGAGATGTCCAATTTTCTTTTGCTTGCGCATACCGAGATTTGTCTTCCGGTTTGCCGGTAGTGTGAACATATTTTAGACTTACCTACATGAATTACGTAGCTGTACGTTGGATTCACCGTTTCCCAACCTGAATGAGCGTTGATGCCTGCGGGAATAACGGACTAGACCTTTTGAGTTATTGCGGGCAGTGCAATTGCATATATGTATACATGAGACACATAAACTGTGTATCTTCATAACGTCAAATCGTTATTGTGATTTAAGTTGTTTTTACATTTACTCGTACTTCTATTTTTATACGTAAAAATTCTATTCTTGATACATGAAAAACAGAAGTACAAGTTAATACAAGCGAATATGCAACAACTTAAATCACAATTACGATCGTGCAATAACTCGTTTTACTCGCTGTATAATTTTCCTCAATCTATCCAGATCTTATTTCTTTTCCAGTCGTGCAGCGCATGGTATACACGATATATCCAAGAATAAAATACAAGAACAATACTCGAATTCAAATTCGAATGCCAAAATGTCAGCTGTGTTGTAAGAATAACTTATAAGAATTTTTCGCACGGTTTACAACTAATAAATTCACCTCTCGTTTCTTCGAACTAAATTGCGAAAACGGGAGCACAGAAAGATTCTACCATTCAAGAGCTTCATTCTAAGCCATTCGGAAGATTCGTTTGGAATGACGAAGTAGCGCTGTAAGTGCTTTCAAAGAATGCTTGAATTCACGACTAAAATTTACTTAAATTGCCTCTTTAAGAACACATTTGAACTTTCCGCCATGACATTTTAATCCAATCAAAAATATTTTTATCGTATAAAATTTATTTATAAGCATTATAATTTATTTTACATTAATTTATTTTTTTTTACGTATATCAAAGTATATCCTTTCATTTATTAAAATATTATTAAAATTATAAATACCATTAATTTAATTTAATTTAATTGAATAAGTGTAGTAAAAAACATAAAACTTACCCTCTATTAATTACGTTAGGCGTTACTATCAGATGTTTTTGGAAATTTTTAAATGCCACCACTGAGTATATATTTCCCGTAACGTCTCGTGCAGTTTGTACGAAAGCCGTATTTTTCACGGATTATCACGCGAATTTCAACTAGTGAATTTATCCTTTGTGCCATGAGAATCGAAATAAATTGTGGGAATGGCGAGAGAGGCTCGCGGAAATTCTTTCCACCGTCCGTTTTGCTTAAAGTTCTTGGCACAGAATAAATAATTTATCCGACTGGCCGCAATGAATAGCTCGCGACGGTGGAAGAAGCGAAAACTTCTGTCGCTTATTATTCGCTGTAGCACGGCATAATTATTAGTGAATCAAAAGCGAAAGGACGCTAGGTATTTTGTGCCGAGAGTACTTCCCAGATTCCTTAATTCCACCTCCGCTGCACGACTCAATGGATCAATGTGTAATTACAACGACTCCGAAACCGGGAAATGAAAATTAAGATTCCAAATGAATGCAAGAAATAAATTGCGCTCTTGCGAATTTCGCGGATATTACGGCGAGAACTCGGCCAGAGGCGATGGTGAGACATTATTTCAATTAGGGAACATCAATTAGAAGGCACTAGCGTTAGTTCACTTTCTCGTTGCATGCTTGAAGTCACTTTGCTGAAGTTTACGCCCGTTTATAGGACCGTCTTTGGAGTTTAAGAGTGTGAGAATTAATGTCGTGGCTCCCTGCGCATATCCTTTGGGACACTTCAGGGAATTAAGAAACGAATAAACATTCTTACTTGTAAGAAAGAAATTGTAATAATAATATTAAATGTGTTTTGAAGGAAATCTTGCAAATGTGTAATTAAAAAAAATATATTTAAAATTATTGTTATAATAAAGCTTTTTAACTAAAAAGGGATTGCTGATACGAGTATTTCTCTAAAAGCTATTATTTAAGAGAACATTTTTTTCTTGATGATTGGAAACAGAATTTTACTTTGTAAAAAGAAGCCTCTTTAAACTTTTACTTTATTGCTAATAATAATGAAAAATCCAGAGATCTAATATGAATCAATTAAAAGATAAGATATCCATCTCATCTAGAATGGAATATTCCGACGGTCGCGAAGCAAAAGGGCAAACGAAATTGGAATTGTAATAAATTATTGAAATCCGATAGCATTCGCGGATACGACCGGATGAATATCTAACAATCGATACTAACCAATTTCAGGCATTTATGTTTGATATCAATTTCCCTTGTCCAATATTTTCGAAGCAACACGGGATTATTTTAATCCCCGGCTGCCAATCCGCTCTTTATCGTAGACCGCGTCACAGATCTGCCCCATTGTTTCGTATCGTATTCGTATACCGTCTCTTTATTTGATTTTAATTACCTCGATGAATTGGTACATTATAAGAAAGAGTCAATGTGTGTGTATATATGTGTCTATGTGTGCGCAAGTGATTGTCGGATTGCTTGTATCCAATTTCTTATCCAAGATTCTTATCGTATTAATAAATAATATCTCAATCGGGAAAATCTCTTTCTACACATACACATACACACACACACACACACACACACACACACACACACACACACACACACATTATATCTATATGTGTATATACATATATATATATATATATATATATATATATATATATATAAAACCGGAAAATGATACAAAATATTTAAGATAAAAAATATAATTTCCTATATTTATTATTGTCATTATTAATTAATCATTATAAAAATTTCACAAACATAATTTTAACTTTATGATTTTATCTAAAATATTTTATTTAAAATAAAACAGATTCTTTACTTTTTATTTGATTTATTATATATTAAATATGATCTGAATGTTTCATTATTATCAGCCACAAGATAAAAAGTTTGATGGAAAGTTTGAAGATGCTCTTCTTCGACGATGTAAAATTCTGCTTCCAATTATTGAAATTCACAAAAGATGTTCTTTTAAATAATAGCTCTTAGAAAATCCTGCAATTTTATCCAGTTTTATTATTATTTTAGTACGATGTTTAAAATAAGAATTTAATTAGAAATTTTTTAGAAAGTTACAGTAAAGAATATCTGAATAACATACTTTAACAATAAATTTATAAAATCGATTTCTGTTTACAAAATTTTTAAAAGAAGCCTATATCATATTCAACATTATGTTATTGTATCTTAAATTTTATTAAAGGTAATATTATGTGTTCCAGATTCTCTGTACATAGATAAAATTTCATTGACATGTTCTATTTTTTATTCCTCTTGAATTATTTACTTACATTGCCAAGAATATTTTCATTTTTCCAATCTCGTAAATAGAGGTCTTTATTAATTTTATAGAAGATAACATATCCAAGCTTTGCTCATATCATAAAACATCACACAGTATATATACACGTTTTTTATATTCTTTGAAGCTTAATTAACAAAAAATTTTGAAACATTTTTCAAATTAATTTATTTAATTGTGTATGTAATAAAGTACATTAAATAATAAATATATAATGCAAAATATAAAACGTAATTTATTAATGAAATATTAAATAAATAATAAATATGACGTAGAACATAAAACATTTTTAACTTATTTATCTGAATTTTGTCGCAATTAAATTGTCTTAAATTTTTCTATCTTTATTAGAGTGCTATCAATATCAATACTACAGAGAAATACATGAAAGGTGCGGAGACATAAAAATCCTCTTGAAATCTTCTTCGACTGTCAAGAACGGTCAGAGATTTCCCAACTATATATAATGTACATGAGACATTTTTCTCCGACATCTTAGCGAAGCTCAGTCGGCCTCATTAAGCCTTCCGGAGAATCCCAAACCCCTCGTCAAGAAGGAGCTCGCCGAAAAAAAAGCTCGCGGGATTGAAAAATCGCTCGACGTGACGCGGCAAATTGCGTCATCGTCGACGAAATAACTCGCCATAATTATCGCTACCTGAATAATTGCGAACGTCTCGTTATCGTGCCGGCGTGACTGTCTGCCAGGACTGACGGGAACCGGAGTCGGGCCGTTAAATGGAAATAATTCCCCTAGGACAGCTTTCCGTGACCCGTTTAATTCTTCCCTCGTATTTTCCAACTGGCATGGAATACGCTAATGCTCCCATTTAACTGTTCTTCATTTAGCATTCTCCACTATCTCGATAATACATATATTATGTTAATACGAACTCCACGGAGGAAATACAATCCTCGTATAGATCAGAAGCAGAAGTGTGCGTAGTATATAGGCGTAGGATGCGTAATAGCGTGGTAGAAACTTGAATTCCGTAAAGTTGCATTAGCCGCGCTTAGAAATTTAACTAGAGTTCGATCCGCTTTACGACGTGATATCAAAATGTAGCACGTAGTTCGAATAGTTTCCTTGAGATTGAGATATATGCTCTCCCTAACTGTTGTAAGTTAGAAATGCTTCAAGAGTTTGTAATAAGAGAAAAGTTTGTATTGCAGAATACGCAAAATTGTTATGTAAAATAATGTGTCATAAGATTGTAATGTGAATACACAATAAGCAACGAAAAGACCTCATCTCGATCTGAATTGGATTTTAATGCTTATAGATAATATTTTAGTGTGAATTCAGTTTATATATCCAGTTCTACAACTGCGCGCCGAATCATTTTCAGTCTTTAAACACAATCTTAAATCAAACTGGAGTAGCAATATCATTAATTAAATTGCCAAACAATATCTTAAGTGAAACTTTCGAGACTCGACGTATAGATCTTTCGGGAAAAAGAGAATAATTAAATAATATATTTTTTTTAATGTTATTACATTTTGAGAAAGAATAATTAAAATTTAACAATTAAAATTAAAGTAAAGTTAAATTAAATTCGATAAAACTTTTTATTTTAATTTATCACTGTTAACAATAAAATATTATTTTGTAAGAACAACAATAAAATTGTTTTATTTTGTAACAAAACTCGATAACCTAGATAGGGATTGAATTAAATGTCTTATCCACAGTTTCCGTTGTAGAATTATATGGATTGTTGAATAACATCTTCTCTTTTAAGTTAAGAAAATGATATTAAATTAAACGTAGAAATTTTACATCTCGATTGTTATACGATATTGCTCTGAAAACGTCTGTCAATGAACGACTTCCTGTCTCCGAAAGGAAAGTACGATGGAAGATTTTCACGCTCGAAAAAACTCAATAGATAGATGCGCGGCTCTTAAAGGACGAATGTCCAATGGGGATTGAACATCCAAGGGGCATTGAATGGTCCCCGTTGGCAAGTACAAGTGATGACGGTCACGAAAAAGTGGACTGCGTACGCATTATGAAAGAAATATCAAATGGAGCGGAAAACACAGGCAACCCTTGGTCGGTGCTTTCCACTTTTCTCGCCCCTTTTCTTATACCCGACCCCGTCGCGCCCGCGCGACGGTCCCATTGTAACTGGACTTGGAAGTTTCGTCGCAGCTGTCGGTTCAACACGTTGAGTTACAGTCACTCCATCAAGTTCGCTACGAATGGAGCAGTAGAAAGCGTGGCAATTGGTGGCTTTTACCTCTAACTTGCGAAAAATGCGAGAAAATTCCGGGAACTTGCTTCGCCAAAATGCGGATGCCACGGCAAGGAGTACACTCGAAACTTTGACTCTTCGATTTGGTGGAGAGCTCGCCTCGTAACGTATTTACGACGGATTCAAGAGGTGATTTTGTTCGATTAAACTGGATTTATGCTTCAATCGGACAACAATTTAACAATGTTTCCTTGTGTTGATTCCCAACTTTATTTTCGAATGTAAAATGCGAATGATGTAAATAATTTCTCTTAGTATATTCCATTTGAAAATGCATTTTATGATTATATTTGCGAGATATCTGCCGCGCAACTCTTGAAATGCTGTTTATTCTTTTCTCAAAAGGATTTATGGGGCAATTCATAGTCCGTTTCTTACTTTAAGATCATCTTAAGCAATGTCTTAAAGTACTAATGCTGTCCTCTGATTGATTTATGATATCTTAAAATTGTACTTAAAATACAGTTTTAAATATAAGAATTATGAATACCGGTCGTAATTTCTTATAGATTTTCTAAATGAGCGATGCATGTGTTAATAATAATTTATTAAAATTAATAACTAAGAATTACACATATAAAAACTAAGAAAGTAGTGTAATTTATATCTGTTCTTTTCAAAGATGTTTAGTTGTACATTATCAACTAAAATATTAGCGAAGAAATTTGTGAAGAAAGCCGAAAAGTTTTAATCGTAAATACGCCGCGAAATTAATTGTAAAAAGACAAAACAACAAATAATTTGGCTTATAATACCTTATACAAAACAAATTGTATTTTGCTTCAATTTTAGCTCAAAAAGTAACTTTTAAAAGAATAAATGGATCCAAATTCCAAATAAACTTTTGCACGAATATTTATTAACGTTTTATTAGAATGTATTAAAATTTATTTTTATTCGTGAACTATTTTTTCATCCAATTTACAAATAAGTACTACAAAAAGCGATTTCATATAAAAATCAAGGCAAACAGAAAATTAAATAACTTTTATAGACCAATAAAAGAATTGTGCTCAAATTTTACACAAATATTCAGACGTAATAATGGAACAATTTATAAAATTTTTATATTTTTGATAATGATTTGAGATGTAATACAACATTGTTATTTTTTATTGAAATTGTTTTTTTTTTCCTTTAGTATATAATATTCAAAATTTTTTAATATAACTTTTAATATACTTTCTTACTTTATTGAGTTATTTCGCAGAAAGATAATATATAGATATAGGTTTATGGAAATATGTAAATTTATTCAAAATTCTGTGCAATAGTTTCTAAAATTTAGTTTATTAACGGAACAATAGAAGAGACAAATAATTAAATTAAATCGAACGAAAAAGCTTGCGGAACAAAACGTGCTATATTCTATTTTCCATACGAGTCCGAGCGTGCTAGTCGAAAGCAATTCGACATCCGGAAACGCGTGTGTAAAATCAGTGATTCGTATCGCCTGGGAGCAACATATTCCATAGTAACGCAAATACAGGATTCGGCATATTGCGTCAGTAAACACCGCATTCATGTGTATTCACGTTGAAACGTGGGGACACACACGGCAAAGCCTGCAATAGAGATGAAACTCGGCGTTAAGCGCTCGCCTAGATACATACTTACGCGACATGCATAGATGCCTGCTTCTTTATAGACTGGGATATCGCTAGATTTCAGCTACAATAATAAGTACGGTATAGAAGACTGAAGTAAACCATAATTTGATTATATTATGAAATTTTTATTGAGAGCTTCCATTTAACCCTTTATGGATCGGCGCGGCGCGGCAGCGACACGTTTGAGATCACTCTCTTTTACTTTACAAACTGCTCGTTTAATTTTTATAAAACTTAACCTATGGAATAATTTGATAATGTTTTACTCGAATCTAATAAAAAATGAAGAATTTAACATAGTCAGAAAAAATAATTTAATTATCATAAACTGAATTTTAAAGAAAAACTCAGTTTTAATTGCGAAGTAATCAATTTTCCAATTTAGTTTTATTTACAGTTCATTAATGTTATGTAAACAGTTAGTACTGATTTCCAAAACTGACTTTCAAACTTCGATTGTGAACCTGTGACATTAGATCCTCTTTTATAAAGATTACAACCCTTTTGAAATTCGATATTTTCAGGCTACGAAACTTTCAAACTCAAAGGATCTCCTAAAATTTCATGATGAAAGATTTTTTTTTAATTTGAATTTTAAAATTCTGAGACCAAACTTAAATTCAAGAATCTCAAAAATCTTTAGAAAGCAACATCTTACATAATTTACTTTCTTTCATCTAATATCTTTGTATTCTAAACAAAAATGCCAACTTTATTCGACATTACGAAAAAATTATAATATCCTGTGGCGAAAGATGCAATACATATCTAGACGACGGTCTAAACAAGTAACTGATGTATTAATAATACGAGATTACTTTTTTCGGGTCGGATGAATTGCGGTCGACTAGTCCAAGCGTGATTAATATGAATACTAACAACGCGGAAATTCGTTTCGCCGCGGTGACGGATTTCGCGCGAGTACCACGGCTTAGCCGTCCCGTGTCGGCGCACACGATTTAATTAGTTCTCGGGCCCGTGATTGCCCTTGTCATCTTATGAATATGCGCTACCAACATTTATTTCAAAATTCGTTAATTCGAAATCTCCAGCATAAAATGGTAGTGGGTCGACACTCCGCACTCGAGCGCAATCGCGATTTTTCGCATAGCAATATGCGAAAAATGTCAATTTTGCTACATTAAAAGATTGTAAAAACATTATAAAAAAGATTGAATGTGCGTAAATATCATTTGACCTCCCAATACATCACATTGCATCTTTTTGCAGCGGAATATTATATACGCAGATATTACACGGAAGATAATTACAGTTTCTGAATCTAATTAAGTTTACTGAAATGTTGCAAAATTGATATATAATGATCTCGAATTCAAATATCAGAATGACATACGTCAAAGTAACATAGTGACACACGGAATAAATGATTTTGCTGAAATATCTAAAAATTTAGATACAGACTTGAAAATAATTTTGTTAGACCATAAAAATAATTATAAAGAAAATTTAAGCATGATAAGCAATGCTGGAAAAAGTTGATATTCTAGCAACTAGCTTGAGAGTCCTACATAATTTCAGACCTGTATCTAAATTTTTAAACACTTCAGCAAAATCATTCTTTCCGTGTATTTATTTTAGTTTCCTAGATATCGCTGTGTGTCGTCTTTAAGATCATTCTGCTACGTGGAAATGTGCAAACGTATCTACATACGTTATTATATACGTTTAAATATTCTATAATACGTTTATACTATCAAACATAGATATGCAGCAAATATCGGACGTGAAATTTTTTCCAGATGCATTTTAGAGGTTCCTGCTTTCCTTATTAGACCATGTTTTTCGTACGAAGTTGTAATGAAGCGGTCACACCGCGGTACAACGTCCTAACATTGCGGTCGAACGAAGGCGACTTTTCTACCGCTGATATCACGGCGACTGCATGTTTCAGCAATGCGGTCGCGCAAACAAGCAGCAAGGGGTAGAATGTTTGCGGCGAGTTCTATAATACGGGCAGAAAGCCGCAGGAAACCTCACCGCGAGTCAGTAGATATACCGTCGTATACGACGCGCACAATGCCAGAGCTTACGAATTTTGCGGAAAACTCATCCATGCGTGCACCATACGTGACCGTGCATTGCGTTATATAACTCTGAGAGAGTAATTGTGGTCGCTCCGAGTGTGAATAGCGATTACTGAATATAGTTGGAGAATTCACGCAATGCGCTCCGTCGCCTCGTGCCATAATTTGTACCTCCCCCGAGAAACATATGCTGTTAGTCCTATAGATCTATTTCGGCAATAAAATTATTTGTCATATGCGCAGCGATAACTGCAACATGATAAATTCCCTCTGTAATACTAGAATCGATTTAAATTACTATCTTTTAATTATATTATTACTATTAATAATTTTTCTCCAACTCATTTTTCTTGCCTAGGCTTTTACGTTTCTTAATTAGAGAGAAAAAGAATTTCAATAATATCCTTCTAACGTTATTAATTGAAAGATAGTTAATTTAGACTTTATAAAATAATTACAGTTATATTAAAAAAGTATAGAAATTATGCAAAAATTACATTATTTTAAACTTATTAAATTGAATTATTTTGATAAAAGGCCTGTCAGCCGTCTCTGTATTATTAAATGAGGTATTCCATACTTGAATCCAGGAAAACTAATTTAAATTTAATTTAACTTATATAGATCAGCTAAATATAATTTAATTAGTTATATCTAGTACCAAATTTACATAAATTTATAAAAGCGTCTCTTTGTAACTTTGATTAACTTACTGAAACTGAACATGGAAACATAACTACTATACAACTACCGTATTCTACATCGTAGGAAAATAGTCACTGCTCTCGATGGACTAATAAATCTTGAGCGGCTGGTGCGCCGTTCAAGCTCCAACCAAAGCGGATTCGATCAGCGAACTTCCCGAGGTTTGTTCCGTTAACGTGTGGTTTAATCGAGCGAGGCCGCGCTTGGTTAAAAACTTTCCAGCATCATTCGATAATAATATTCGTTTCAAGCGCGAACGAATCAAGTGATGTGCACTAATTGCCGGAGGGAAAGTAGTTTAAGTCAACGTATATATATGACATGATACCGATATTCTCGAATTAGTTTTGATGTCTGACTTTAACGCCATTACCACTTCCAGCAGTGATAAAACCGATTCTTTTGTCTCCCATACTTTTCCTTATTCTCGCCGGTAGGCCCACTTCTAAAGGCGCAGTCTGCACTGCGACAAAAAGTAGGACATGAAAGAGCTTAGTCGTGAGTGTAAAAGTGGACATCCACTTAATCTTGGAATTACGAGAATAAGCGAAAATCATATTAGTTGACGAGAAGTATTTTATAAGGTTGCAAAATGGATACATATTATTAGATATATCATAATATTATATATTATTATATTATGTACCTATGTTGCAGTTTTACAAAGTTCCAGAATAAATAAATACACACACACACACACACACACACATATATAAACGAATGAAGTTATATATATTATTTTATTATATATTTGATAATTTCGTGAATTTTTATTGTTTTATTTTACATTTAGAACAAACTTTATCAGATTTCACGTCGAATGTTGCCAAATAAAATGAAATATGGCGATATCGCGACTGGGTGGATTTTTCAATCTGGTTCTTTTCATCAATCGTCAGATAAATATCGTGATACCTGTCATTTACCGAATGCGGAAGATGTAATCTGATTTTAAGCGATCGTCAATGCATTGCCACCCATTTCGTCCACGCACAAAACAAATAGTATCAAATTCAAAGAGGATGTTAATTTAAATCGGCGTCCGCACGATGGTTTAAACCGGATATGTACCAGTTGTCGGTGCAGACCACTTTGCTTCCGGTTTGCCACATAAACGCGGCTGCCAACAGTTTGCTTTCGAGTTGTTTACAAACATTGTTTCACATTTGTGTGACTCCCCATCTCCCCCTCCCCAAATGCATGGTTGAGAATTATCGATAGCTTTACCTATCGCATACAACTGTGTATACACACACACACACACACACGCGCGCGCGCGCGCGCGCAAAAACATATATACATAGAGGGTGTTTTGAATATATTAGGATATCTTAAGGATATTCTCAATATATAGCGACACGTAGCTACGTCCTGAGTGTTAAAATATCGCCATCGCTTTGGAAGGCACCAGCACGATAAGAATTTTTCAAGACTACGTCATAAAGATATGTAGTTATTTTTATCGTCATGTTGATGCTTATTACATTTATGTATCTTTATAGTTTAAAATAATATCACATATTAAAAATTTTTAATGAGTATTATAGATATATAACATATGTTAATTTCGTGTAATTAATTTGAAAAATGCTTAATTTTTTCAATTATTTAATTTGCAATTTTCAAATATGTTTTTTATATGTTTATATGTACACAGAAAGAGTTTTGCTGAAATATCTAAATAATTAGCTAGATACACATTTTTTAATAATTTTGTTGGATTATCAAAATATATAATAATTATGTAAAACATTTAATCTGATTGAAATAGAATATCAAAATGTTTTGCAACATTAGTTATCATGCATGATTGTCCTAGAAAATTATTTTAATGGTCTACGTTATTAGATGTCAAAACAGCAATGGTAATACAATCTTTTGTGTCCAATAATATTTTATTACTTTTCATTTTCATGTGTGTTAAAATGTAAATTAATCCATATAGTTACTTTCAACATAAAAACATTCATATTATCGTATGCATTTAATGAATAACAAGCTAAATTTAAGTTAAATTTTATAAATTTTCTCAAATAAAATTATTTAACTTGATAGTTAAATTTTTATATTGAGTAGAAGCAGTGACAACTTATAGGAAATAATTAAAAATATTTCAAAGTGGATAAAATTATAAATTTAACAGTACAAATTTATCTTCAGATCTGTATATCTATCTAAATTTTTAGACATTTCAACAAAACTATTTTTTTCCGTAATGTGTAAATTAAAATGGATGTCTACGTCGAAAGATTGCAACTTGAAAGCTGTTATAAAAATTCATACATATAAAGTTGTTGAAATGATACAATCCGATTGCAGTTATTATACATATCGTGCATCATGAATAATTATATTATAAAAAGATTTATGGGTGCAGTCTTGTCAAGCAGTGATAGACAGTTGCGATACATACTTCCACCTGTGATACATATATACATGGTTGTTGAACCATTAACCAAATGTTCCCTGCAGAACATACGTATAATGATTTCATGCTGTGCAGTAATTAATTATGCTTAACGAGGTTAATAATACAGATTCCGGAAGAAGAGATTTCATAGTGGCAAAGGGAACCTGCGGGGTATAATGCCATGCCGATCGCACGAGTTCAAAGCGCAGACAAGAGGCTCGATCGAAGTCGCGTAATCTGGCGTACGCGAACTTCCGAGGTTTTAATGTGCCCCGGAGGTAATCGGCAACTCCGATGAATCCGAGGCTGTTGTAATCGCGAACTACGTAATCCGTGCAATTCGCGACCCACTTTTCAGATGAATATATTGGATCGCTCGGAAAATAATGTCCCCGTCCCACCATTAACATAATTTCGAGTTCGAGAACTGGTACCGCGAGATAAATTGTTGTTTAGTACTACATATTGCGAATTTTGCAAATTTGACACTGTTCTCAATGAAAAAAACATTACATTCAGTTTCGAATAGGTCGTTTTCCCGATGAAACTTTTAATTCCTGACAAACTTAAATACGAGTTGCTTGAGACTTGAATTTATTTCCATTGCGGGACACAAGGGTTAGCGCTTACTAGGAAAAATTGAGAAGGGAAAAGTGGGAAAGACTGGGAAGGGTGGAGAGCGCTGGATAGTTACTTTGGTTGTCCGGAAATTAAGAGTAAAAAGAATTGGCTGTCCGCCAGATCGTGTTACGCGAGCAAATCCGGACAACTAATAATGAAACGAGCTATATAGTACCGCGACCGGCCGAGCGACTACAGGCGTGTCTATAAATTTACGACAATTTACTATAACGGCCGGCGGCCACGAGACTCGCGGCGGTAGCGGAAAAGCTAAATTAAAATTTCGGTCCGGCGTATCGGACCGGAAAGAAAAAACGGGAACGATTGAAATGACGGCCGAAATTGTGGATGAAACGAACAATCGCGTGCAAGCCTGTATATGTATTCGAAGAAGTTCTATTGCATTCGCTTGAATCGAATTTTTTAAAAACGATATGCTGCCTCTCTTGTTTTGTTCATTTCTACAATATTTTAAGCATTTTTTATCTTGAAAATAAAAAGAATTTCATGGATTTAAATGAAGTAATTGATAGTAATCGGTTCGTGTTTTCTTACACAGAATTCAATTTAATACTAGAAACTATTTTATTGTTATTTTATGTATCAAAAGCATTAAACAATGGCATTTATCATTTAAAATCAATAATTGTTTTTCAATATTAAATTCCTAAAAGGAGTATTTTTCATAATTAGTATTATGTAATTCGTCATTTTATAATTCAATATATATACTCTTATAAGTGAAAGTCTCGAGAAAATAAGTAATATTGCAATATCAATAATTTTAAATTAAAAATACTTTTATGTTTTTTTTTAATTATCAAATACGAAGAACATAAAAACAATATTTTATATAGTGCTGTACTGTACCGTGAAAACAGATAAAAGTTGATGTTTCATGACGTGGCAGATTGAAACTATTTTTGATGGTGCCATGCCAATATATAAAAACCAATTTGGTCCGAAATTTTTCTTGTGAAAGTGATTGGCAGAAATCTGATATTGATCATGCTAAAAATTTGAAATTGTACAAAAAAATATTGACTGACTTTTTTTTCTGCAACATAAAATATCGAAAGAATTTTTTCTTTTTATTATTACCATTATTATTTATATCTAAAGTAATTATATTGCATCTGCATTTTTAATTTTACAATAGAAAATCTATTACGATACTTATGTATGAAAAATTAGTACCGACTGATTCGATAAAATTTTATTTATAAGTGTTATATATCTCTTGTTACCATCCAATCAATAAATCTCATCACTATTTCAATACAACTAACAATAAGATCTACTTTTATCGCGCTGTCCAGACAATCCTAGCGACTGCCAATAGTATATCAACCTTCTGTCCTGTATTTTTCGTTTCAGCCATCCACGAGAAAAGCGGACGGCACTTATTTTTCTCTTCTTTTTGAAATTTGAGGAGAAACGATCGAAAAGCTGGAGTTTGGCTTTCTCTTGCTATTGAACACCACGGAAGGGAGAAAGAAAGGGAAGCTCAGACGATATATTGGAAATATCTCCACGATAGTATAAAGATTCCACGAAGAATAACGCAGACTTCATAGCTCTTTTGTGCGCATAGTTTCGTTGGAATGTGATTCAGTTATGCATGAGATCGTCAGCAGCGTAAGCATGTTATTGAGATCTGCAAAGCCTATATGCTCTGTATTGAATATTATATATTAGCATAATGCACTATAAAATTATGTATATCCATAGTGTCATAAAACGTCTGAATATTATATACGTGTCACTTTATTTTGTATGATGACTTTTGTCAGTTATCTGATTTAATTCTACATAACCAGACTTGCAAAAGAGAATATTAACGCATTAAATTTCTCCATTCTCTGGTATATTCTGTAAAGTTAGAGTACTTGATCCTACAATGAAAGCCGTAAGCTATTTCCTGTTGTCATAATTCTGCTTTCCTTGATGGTTACGCCACTAGACGTCATTCATATGTGCGATATCTAATGTTTCGCTGTTCTGCGATTATAATGCATTTCTACCTGACGTTGCAACGGTCATTCCTTTGAGAAACGGAAATTATATTGTAATTCAGATAATAAAGGCACTACATATGCAATCATTTGTCATTTATATTATTCGAATCAAAGAAAATGTAATATGTATTTTTATTCTCATACGAGATTTTTTTCTAGATGACGCACTAAATACGAATTAATTAAATTACCAATATTTGATTAAAAGCATTTTAGATTAATGAAAAAGCCAGCTTTGGATATATTAAGAAAATCACAGAATGTTTTGCGATTATTCACTTTTCGGTGTTGCGAACGTCATTAATAATATCAATGCAATTAAATAATTATGTATATTCAATGTTATCCAACAAAATAAAATTACGCGAAATTATGCAGATAGATTTATTTTCCGATATAAATGGATCATTTTATGTCATCAAATCTGTATTTTACTCAATTAATAAATTTATTAATGATAAATTCACTAATGATGTAATTTTCCAATTTGTTTTTTAATACATTTATAAACATAATTATAAAATAAATAAAAGTTGCAAAAATATATATATATATATAAATTAATAGTAACATAATATAAATAATATATGGCAATATATTAATTTGCAATTAAAGTTTATTAACGCAATTTATTTTCAACGAATCTTCTTTTAAACGAATGAAATAATATTTTTGACTATATTTTTTAATATTTCATATTTCAATAAGATTACGTGAAGAAGGGACGAAAACAATTTTGTTATTCATAAATTCTTCATATCATGGAGTTCCGCAAACGTTTTTAATATTTCTACCAGTTTCCTTTTTTTGTTGAAGTAGATTTTTATGAGCAGTATCACAGACACCATTGTCGCAAATCCTCACGTTTTAAAGGAACCGGCATTTCTTTCATCATCGAGAAAAGCATTCATCGAGCACACGCATTCGTTATTTCTATGCTACCATCATAGCGTGTCGTCTCCTTGGTATTCATCTCGTCAACATCCCAAAAGACAGTGGGATTGAAAGAGAGAAAGCGAGCCAATTTTGCGGCCCCAAACGAGGGACGCAGTCGTTGCGGAACGAACAAATGGCCACCGAGTGCGAGAAACGCGTAAAAACAAAGCGCTGAAAACAAAGGACACAATCGGTTATGATTCGCACCTCCTTTTCATCCCTTTACTCCCTTACTCATACATTTCCCTCGCTGCGTATCTACGACTTGCGCGACGCCGATGTTGCTGAAAGACGCGAAACATTTCTCTCTCTTTTGTCGCGTGCGGTATCTCTCGCTCTCTTTTTCCCAGACTCCGCGGCGTTTCTCATGTCTTATCTCTCAACTCGTTCTGCGAAATACGCATTGCTGGTTTTGTTCGAACCCCGCGTTGTGGGGTGATTTACGACGATTCTTGTCTCAGCTGGTCTTTGTGCCGCGCTTTTGCGCTGATAATGCGCGCGCTTTCCTGAGAGAGCGAGACGCTATTCGAAATAATTGCATCTTTCCATATCAACCGCGTGATTCGCGGGGCTGTCCTCGACTGAGAAAAATCCCGGTTGTTCCGGCTCGTGGCAGAGATGAAATATGCTTACCGCATGTGTAATCTGTAATCGCGCGCTGCCGAAGTGTGCTGTTGCTGACGTATGCGTCCGTATAGCGATGGAATTGTTTGCTCATGCGTGAAAAATATTTCCCGTCCACTCTCGCGCGCTCGCTGCAAACGATTTGCCGCATTCGCGTTTACGGATTTTACCTCCGAGTCGCCATACGTGTATTTAGCATAGGTAATGTCTCTTCAATTCCGAAGCTCATGCAATTTCATCGCTTTTTCAATATTTTCATATATCGTCGCGCTCTAATATTTATTTAATTCGTCGACCACGACAAAGCATTACAATTTTACGGGGGAAAATCGAAATGGCGTTTCGCGCGGCAAATATACCGAATGACGATGCGGAAATAGCGGCATCCGCGTAACGAGCTTTACACGCGCGCAATTTTCACATGGCGCGTTAAAGCCAACAAAATAATTTGGACGCGCAAAGCGCGTAGCCCGCGGTCAGCGGATTAAATATTGATTTATTCTGAAAAGACACGCAATATATAACGGTGAAAAAATTTAAATGAAACGTGTGCATTGTGAATCTTCCAGTAGATATTTCGATTTCGCATCGTAAGCTTTTTAGCAAAGGTCCGTGACGAATATCGATTTGCCTTTGCAGCACGAAGTAACTGCGTAGCAGTTTTAAAAATGTAGAATATATAGATTTACGTGTAAAATGGTAAAATAGAATAAATTAGCAACTAATTTTGTATTATAATACATAAAATGCTCTAAAGGCATTTAATCCTAATAAAGAGATTCAAAGAGTATCTATTTTACATAAAAATGGTTTGTTAAACCACGTATTTTGTAGAATATGCTACTTATCGCGATATTCCTACTTCAATCATGAAGTTGAAAATAAGTATAATACTTAACATAACGCTCTGTTTGCGCATTACAACGCTATAACGCTGTGCGTTACGGCAGAACAGAAAATTTTATAGCTCAACCAAGTTTCCTATAGAGCAATAACTTAGAAGCATTATAACGACCATTAGCAGAGCTCTTACTCAACATATGCATTTAGCATTGAGGTTGTAAAAGCTTTCAACTTCATCCGCGTCTTGGAAACTTATACATTACGCGCTCACTCAATGGTATTTATTACGCAATGACGGGAAATATATAAACAATATTAAGTTTGTTGGTATTGGCCTCATAATAAACTATTTTCTGTTCTAAATTATACATATAGGGATTAGCTTATTTATTATTTAAGTAGCTGTTAATTATTAGCTATGAAGGAATAAGTTACTATCGTGTAAATACTATCGTGTATTTATTCTTGTAAATATTTTAGTTTTTTCTAATATAATATATAAAAAACTTGTATATAGTACCGCTTTCACGATTGTGAAAATGTAAATATCAAGGGAGCAATGGTAACTCAATCTCTTGAGTTAAATAATATTTATTTTATTTTTAACTTCCACGTGTATCAAAATGTAAATCAATCCATTTCTGTGGATTAGCTTCAAAATAAACAACGTAAACATTTCCTTTAACGTAAACATTTAGTAACAATTTACATTAATAATAAACTAAATTTGAGTTAAATTTAATACATTTTTTTAAAGTTAAATTTAAATTTGTTGTTTTAATTAAATTATCGACATATTCAGTAGAAACAATGACACCTGTAGAAATAATTGAAAATAATTCAAATTGGATATAATTTAATATTATGAATTTAACAGTGTACTTGAAAATTATTTTATTGAATCCGGTATAGCATTGCGTCAATCAACGTTCAGTGGAATCTGAACAAGTCTTACAATAAATGACCGTAACAGATCGAGAAAAGAATAGCGAATAAACACTGTGGTTGCTTCATAACTTTCAGCACTCACTGTCATTCAGGCCAATAGCGATTGGTCAAAATCCCCAGCGTCGTAAAACGAGAAAGAAGCCGTTCAGCCGAGAAAGAAGAATCTCGAGAATCGCCGACAGGAAGTCGGAACGGCAACGTGCTCGACCTCATTTATCCGCCGAGAGATGCCCGCCGTCGAACCACGAGAATTTAATAGAGGGACTTCCAGGGAAAGACAATTTTCTTGGTATCTTGTGAAGCGGCGGACAACTCGTCGGGTGAGATGGACGGAAGGTGGATGGCGAATCTGGAGAGCATCGTAGATTGGAACGCTTCAACTTTGATTCTGAAAGTTACTCGTTACCCTGCGGAAACGATGTTGCGTTTGTTATAATAGTTGCCGAGATATCGAGAAATCATGCTACACAATCTGTAGTAAACTGACACCCTCTTTCAGACAGATTTTGTCACTGTATATAATTGTACTATTATAATGTTAAAGAAACGGTCGTACGAATTATAAACATTGAATTTATTAATTACAATAAATTTTAAAAATGGAAAAAAAAATGGAAAGATACAAGTTTATATTAAACACACACATACATACTCTCTACAACTTTTAGAATGAATCTCACTCTGAAAAGTGAAATTTCATTCTTAAAGATTAAAAATTGAGCCACTCTTTTTCAAGAGTAGCACAATTTTCTCTCTTTAGAGTATCTCTCTTAAGGTTTATTTCAAAGAATTTAGAGAGTATCATTGTAATGAGACATATTTTCTTGCATTATTTTTAATCCAAATTCCTGCTTCTTACTCAGAATATTATTAATATTTTGACATCAAATCGTTCATCATGATTTGTTGGTCCCCTGTGGAATAATGAAAGCACATTCACACTCTCTACATCTCCAGTTCCGCAGGCATTATACGAATGGCTCTCTTTATGACGTCCCAAATTTATTTTACAGCGCTATTATGAATGCGACGTGATTGCGCGACTCCCGTCGTTCGGATAGGATGTAAAGAGGTCAACTTCTTGAGATCGTAAACTGCAGGATGACATTAAGAATCAGTGATACCTATATATATGTATATATACATGCAATAATTCCTACGATATTGAAGCTTACCGAGGATTCGGCTAATGGTTTATGGTATTTCAATTACGCATGCAATCACGCTGATATTACTATTGTTCTAATACCCACCTATTACATCTTTCGAGTATCCCAGACATAAACCCTTGAGGAGCACATAGTCTTGAGCACGGAGAGAGAAGCTCAAGTGGCAATGAGAGATAGTGCGAGAGAGGGAAACTGAGGGTTTGAGGGGGTAAAGCATGGATGAGCTACAGGGTTGTCCCAAACCGCACGCCTCCACCGCTATTGGTATCAATTCGACCACCGTACCCGGAGCGCAGTTCCGTTGCTGGATTCGTCGCTATTGCCGGTGGCATTGTAATTGGCTGCCAAATGAGAGCCCGACCTCTCCTAAATCTTCCGAAGTTACACCATGCGAAATCGGTTACGGTGACTCCTACGGTTTGAGAAAACGTAGATCCTCGAGATATTCCTGGTGAGGTGGAAAATAATGACAAATAAAACACCAGAGTAAAGTCATGCGTTTGAAATTAACATTAAAGTTATAATTATATTGACGTCGTTAAATCTATACATATATACGTTTCTTGTCCTATTACAAAAATACTTCTTATTGAGATATAAAAATACGTGAGTGAATAATTATTTTAATGTTAGTATTAAAAGATAGAATTTTTAAGATTTAAAACTTTGACTTTATTATTTAATAGCAAAGAAGCTAATACAAACAGGTAAGAGAAATATAATAAAACTTTAAAGAAAAAAATCTGTTGGCATATAATGGATTCTGAAGATTATTTTAGTTCAAATCGAAACAATAAGTAATAAGTAAAGAAAAATAGCTGTAAAGAGAAAAAAATCAGTTGAAAGAAATGATCTGCGGGTACATGAAATGTAAAATAATCGATTGAAGACTCCGAAAGGAGATCTTTTTCATGCATACATATCCTTTGGCATACATTCATTTTTGCAGACGCGACAGTCATTAAGAGCGATGATGGTTAGGCAAAGCACTGTCTGCGAAGTGAAAATGTTTTTCAACAGAGACACACACACACACGCCCACACATATAGATACACAATGATTGCAAGAATATTACCAACGAAATATGTCTTCTTTTTTTATATTTAGTGATATTGCTTTCTTTGTTTTTATTACTTGTGTGTGTATCGTAATATTTATTAATTATTTAATACAAAAATATTTTTTTTTCATATCTATCTCTTTTAAGCATTTGTTTGTAATTCCGTAATAATTTATTTATAAGTATAAGAAATATATTTTAATATTCAAATTATAATTACAATATGTTATTGGCTATGATGAATAATTCGATACAATATAAAAATCAGAACTTTCATAGTTTAGCTGATTGACGATCGCTGTTTATTTTTTAATATGATATAATCATATTTAAAAAATCCATTAAATAGATTCAGATGTTTTGACCATAAATATAGTCCTTTTCAGGAAATAAACGAATGAGTAATTATATTTATATATCAATCAATAATATAAAATTCGCATGTTACAGTGTTATCTTACGCTCCGAGATCTTCTATCCATTATATTGTCAGTATTGTGATGCGTCTTAGACGCCAGTATAATGGCGTCCTATCTCATAGTGTACTGAGTTATAAAATTTGTAGATTCAAGTGGACAGAGAAATCACAGTTTCCAAATCTGTGATTCCAATGTTAACCGAATTTTTTGTTAGTCTCAGAATATTGTAACTTTCTTTTTTGACGGAACATTTACAAATCTTTTAATATTAAGAAATATATTTATACATAAATACATGAAGTATATTCCTAAGTATATTTCTTAATATAGAACACTTTTACGCTTATAAGATATATTCAAATATTCATTATGTTAAGTTAGGTCTGCCTGTTCTCGTGTTTCGCTTGTTCAATCCTTGAACGAGTATGTCGGCCGTTTGTTGTCCTAGGCTTTGTGTATCAAATACTAGGACAGTTTATCGTGGCAAAGAGACTAGAAGCGCGAATCTAACATTGATTTACTGTTGTGTAATCGGTTGGCACGGAGCGTCGGCAATCGAAAGCCCTTGGGGCTCGTATAGAAATAATCATACATAAAATAGAATATAATTCTAAAATAACTCTAAAAAATCGCACTTACACACATTCACGCTTCTTGATTCCGACGTAAGTTTTTATATTTGTTTTTTTATGAATGATTTCCTTCTTGGAATTTTTTAGCTTAAATAGATTAATTAAATAATATTAAATAGATTTTATAATTAAAATATAATTGCATTCTATACATTGTAACATACTTTTTACTGATATTTTGAATATTTTCGTTAAAATTCAATTGTAAAGAATTAAAAATATTGATAAAAATCTTATATGTAAGCTGTTACTATATATATATATAAACTGTAAATTTATTGCCTAATAATATTATGTAATTACAATTTGCAGATACTATATAATTAAAACTACAGATTGTATATAAAGTATGTAAAGTATGTAAACACATAAGAAAATTCTTTTATCTTGTAAAACGTTTATTTTATGACGTAATATCTTTTAAACTAAAATCCTACTTTATCTAGACTTTCTTATCTTTTGATACTTTTAAACTAAACGGTTCTTCATAAAGAAAACGATATATAAGAATAGATTTAACCAGCGGTAAAAGCGAAAAATGCCGACTTAACTTCGCATTAATTCGACAACTTGCATGACCTAATTTTTTTTTAAACAAATCGATGATTTTCCGACTAAAAATTCTCTGCATATAAAAGACGCAGCGTACTGCAAAGAATACATAGATTGTATCGAGCGTGACATCTAACATTTTCCAATACGTCCTCTCGCTTTGATCTCTAAAAGCCGTCACATTCAAACGCCTGGTTCAATCGTTCGAAGAGGAAATGCAAGTATGACATTGTAAAAGTCATGACGAAGTATACGTAGGTATCGACTGGTATTGAATGAACCTGTATTGTAAATATATCTGTGGCACACTCACTTTTTCTGGTGTCTCTTTGTTTCAAAAATTATTTGTGTCATGAAACCATCATCTCAGAAACTTGAAAATAATAATAATATAATATTGAAAAGAAACTTCTTTTTTTCGCTTATAAAATAATTCTTATTTTGAAAGATCTCACAAGCGGTACAGTCCTTTAAAGTTAAAGATGAAGAAAATATTATAAAATGAAGATTCTCAAGATTTACAATGCAAAATTTTACACTGCTTACATAAATATATAATAACGTGGTACTTAAAATAAATTGTCGCTTTATTTAGTGCGAGTAGAAATTCAAATTTGCTTGACGAATTGTGAACTAGAAAAGTAAAATCGTCCGGAACAGGAGAAAAAAGATTACCAGGATTGCGATAAATACATAATATCGCAATTATATTGAAAATAATACAAATAACATTAAAGAATTTATTATTAATAGTTACGATCGGAAATGAACGTGAAAAATGCGAATTTGTAAATGTTCTAGTTTTTTTTTCACACGAAATGATGGACAGAATTGATAATATTCTTGTACGTTGGCAAATCGCGTGCGGTAGTCTGCAAACTGAGGGAGAAAAGAAGGAATGTGCGAAATTACACCGAAAATTATTTCGACTACGTTGCACCTTTCGACACGAAACACCCTCGTACATAACAATCATAGCGAGCACCGCGTGGCGTGGTAGCAGTTGTTTTCAATAGAAGCACCATAATTGCAGGCAGACAAAAGAAGAAACCATGACGAGAATCCTGTCTGTCTTCCCACGAGTTTGCGGAATGTGAGACGTCGTCGACTTCGGCGGACGTATATCTCATCAGTGGCGGTGTCGTCGTCGTCTTCGTGTCGTCATCGTCACCGTCGCCGTCTCGGCTGACTGAAAGGGGTTGAAAGCCGCGCCAGGGGTTGCCTGTTACATAAAGGGCGCATTCACACAATAATGCGCGTCATACCGTGTGCGTACCCTCGTGTGCGGTTACGCGCGGAAATTACACGCTCCGGGAGATGTCTACTCCAAGCCGCGAGGGCGGATTATTGAGAAGACGAGTCCGCAAACTACCTTGACTTTGGCTTTTACGTGATAGCGAACGCGGAAACTGGAAAGCGTCTCGAATAAAGAGAAAGAAGACAAGTTGGGAAGCGCGAGATATCGCAAAGCTTGAACTGCGGGAGAATAATTCACGCAAAATCTAAAAATATTAGGAACATTTGATATGATTACGTGGGACAAGCTTGGCTCGCGAAAGTCGGTTCTTACGGAATAATCCTCCGACCCTGCAGAGTTCAAAGGGAGCTCTTTGTAATAACGAGAGGTCGGATTAATTCCAATTTCGCGGACATTTTTTTTACAACTCCCCACGCGTGAGGGATTAAATTAATTTCTTTCATCGTCGGCATTTTCTCCCGTCATTCGTCGCTCCTCGACGCGATCGTCGTAAGAATTATTCGAATTCCACGGCACGTCTGTGATTCTTAACCCAGATCGATGTTGATGCTATGAAGAACCAATTAAATCTTTTGCCCAGTCTCCATTTTATCCAGTTCAAGAATTTTTAGCAAATTACATCGGATTAATGATTCTCAACTTTACGATAATTAGCTATATCCATCTTAACTAGAATACATCCAAATATAATTTGCAATAATAATGCTATTTTCTAATTAAAGATAAATTTTTTTAAAATCGGATCTTCGGATTTGTGTAGAAAATGTAAGTTTGAGTTTACTTTTTATGTAATTATACATAACAGATTATTTTAAATTTTAATCAAGTTGTTTTGTCTTGATATATCTAATATATTTATTATTTTATATGTATTGCTTTCTATCTTTATTCTTAAATTTAAGAGTTAAAGAAGACTTTTTCAGGTAACATTTATGTTGCATAAGATATCTAAAAGACATCTTTTAGACATAAGACATCCAAAAGATGTCTTTCAGATATCTTATTTAGCATGCATGTTATCTGGATTCTATCAATTACAATTATTTCTTGTAAAGAAGTAACTATAATTCATTAATTTTATTATTAAAACACAAAATTATTAACACAATTATCTTTATTGTATTAATATTTTTTTACAGAACATATCAAAACGTATTATTACAGTTTTTGCTTTATTAATTTTACATAATTCTATAGTTATATGCAATGTAATTAATACAGTTATTAGTCTTGCTAAGACAAAATTGATGCGCGCAAAGGAACCTTCTGCGCGATTAGAGGAATGATATTAGATCGCTGAAATCCTCATTTCGTCGATTGATCGTCGTAGTTCAGGGAAGGCACATTTAGGGATCCCGGAAATTCGGAATAAAGGTGAGCAAGTACAGAGGATGAAGGATAAATCGTGTTCGTTGTTAGGGCTTTCTAGAATCGCGTTCCTGCTCTTGAAGGCCTATTAGTGGATCCCTGTCGTCTGTCCGCTCGGGCATGGCACAGCCGAGCACAAAGCTTTTCAAAGCGAAGCCCAAGTAAACGTGCTGACCTGGAACTATTATTATCTGACCGGATAATTATACGCGACCGTATTATTACTATAATCATGTTTGGCGACATTGTTCTCTCATTTGTCACAGGGCTCTATGAGAATTACAATTTAAATTGTTTGAGTGAATTCATCTTTGCATCGGAATTTTAACTAGCATATCGCAAATTGCACAATTGCATATTATTTTCTTCTTTCTTTTTAATTCTTCTGATAATACATTTCGCTTTTGCACTAATTGAAATGTAAGCAATAACATTAAATGCAATAGCATATTTAAATTATTATTGTTAGATAATTATTAAAAACAATAAATTTTTTTTCATAAATAAATTTATAAATAAATTCTTTCTTAATATTACTGTATAATATTAAAAATATTTTTAATATCTTTCTATTATCAAAAACACGAATTAATGTCTTAGAGATATCTATCTTCACTTTCTTCGAGGTGATTCCACGCCTCGAGTTTTTCATTTGTTGCACTCACAGATCGATGATTCCCAAAAGAAAGCCATCGTAATAATTATTATATAGTATGGGCAATCTTAGACCCGCATCCAAAGGGATCGTTTATCCGCCGAGACTGAAAGCGTCTTTGTCGTATCTATAAGTCGTAAGGTCAATGATCTGATGGCGGCGTGGAGGACTAATATAAGGAATGATCGAAGGATGTATGAAGAGAAGTCTTAGTTCTATGCTATATTTGGTCCGTCATCATTGTCGTTTATCTTTCTTGTAATATACTTTTTATTAGCTCCTCTGATTTTCCACTCAAGGCCATTATGCTATCGACACAAAGCTAGAAGATGAAATAGTAGATGAATAGTAGAAACGGTCATTGGACTACTCGTTACAACACGTTACATTCTTGAAACCTTCATATGAAGATTAATATATGTTAACTTCTTAGCAGCACATACGAATAAAATTAGTTGTAAAAAGTTAAATATTTATATATTATTATATTATTATATATATTATATTTTTTATATATATGTCATGTTTTTATTTCGTTTTGTGTGCAAGAATATTCTGATTTGTGTGTGTGTGATTTTAAATAATTTAATTATTTACTTTAGTTCAATAAAGAGCATAAAAAATTTTATGGGAGAAAATAAAAAGCAATTTAATTTACTCATCTTTGCAATTTTTAATTTACTTATCTTAAGTTTGATTTACATATTCTGTAACATTTTCTGTAAAACTATTATAATACTTAACACATTTATTTTTACCATTTTAAAATAATAATATTATCATAATTATTGTTATTATTTAGGTTGTTTAAAAAGCTGCAAAAAGAGATACCGGTCAGGATATAATATATATTTATGATAACTTTTGTACATAAATCATATCAGGCGGTGTATATTTGCAGGAAAATTTATCGCCGAAATAATTCGCGTAAAATACTAGCCAGCGAGAGCGTAGTTAGCGGTGCTACTCGGAGCAGAAAAATATAATCAGCGATTGCTTGGCTGGGTACAGAGACAGAGGGATTTTACCAGCGATTGATTTGTTTGAACTATTGGGACGATTATGAAGTCATCATTTATAATGGGCGATTGTTTGTTGGTCCAAAAGTCTTTTTTCTATAACCAAACAACATTTACAAAAAGAGATACAATTGTTATCGCGTAATTGCAAGTAAGTTTTCTCATTCTTTCAAGAAGAATTTACCATAATGAGTTCCCTTGTTCAAAAGTATTAGCAACGAGAGATAGAATTAAGGTTTATGATAATCTTGAAAATTGTCTTCGTGTTGCCTGTTTCGCAGAGATAATTAAGAACGACCAAGATTCAAAAGGAAATTGTTTAAAGAAATGTAAGACTCGATATTTCTACGTATTTTTTTAATATATCTGACAAATATAATTAAACTTGCAGCTCGATTGATATTAAATACATCTGCTTTATCATTTAAATGAAATACAATATAAATACAATATAAATAAATAGTAATAATAGTTTTGAGCTATTTCATCTAACTTAAAATTATTACTTATAATAAAAAGTAATTACATTTGCATTATATTTATCAACATTTCTTATAAATCGACTTTACTTTTAATAGAGTAACTACAGAAAAATATTCTATTGCTAAGAAAAGCGACTTAATTTTTTTTCTTTTAAAAAACGATTACCTTTAATAAAGTATATTTTCTTAATAATAATCTTAAAATGTACTTATTACATATTTTAGAAAAACTCATTATTATAACTATAAAATTTATTTTCTGTTAAAGAAAATTTTACAAATTGATTAAAGAAATTTATATAATAAGCAAACGAAATTTATTTTAATATAATAATCTTGATTAAAGAATTATATTTATTAGAATTCAAAATATATTTTTGAATAAATTTGATGCTTATCATAAACTTATGACAAATTTTCACATACATGAATTTTTGAAACAGAAGTAATTATTACTTCTCTACAGTATTTTTTTATGTGCAGACTGTAATTTTAAAATACATTTTTATTATAATATTTTTAGTAACCTGTTTTAAAGAGACTTGTTTAAAAAAGCCTACAGCTTTTTAAACAATCTTAAAAGAGAAAACAAACTAGAGTCATTTCTAAATGTGGCAATATCGTCCGTCGAATATTAACGTAAGGCAGCCACCACCGTAAAATCGCTTTCTACTTATTCAATCCGGCGTAGAAGTCCAGAAAGTAATTTCCGCGCGCGAACCAATGGAAGAACAATCCTCCGTCGTTCTCTCAGTTCGAAATTACCTCGTTTTTTTCTCACTACGCAAGAAAACCAAGACTTTGGATAGCGTGACAGTTTCAAATAGGCAATTTTCAAACTGTCCAATTGTGACCAATGATTCGATTGATCATCGACACGTTTACGGAGCGGTTTATTTTTAAAGGATACTTTCGCTATAAAGGATACTTTTGCGAAAGACATACCGTTGAGGACGATATCATATCATATGACACTCGACATTTACCTATGTTAACCGTAATTCATTCCTGAACCAAATTTAACCCCCGGAACCACCATAAACGGGCAAGGCTATATACTTTGTTTGCCTTGTGCTCGACCATTACTAATCCCGCTACAGCTGAGAACCCGTGTAATGTACAGTGGCATGCGGATAAACTACAAGCTTCCACTATCCCCGCGCCATCATGAGGACTGCGTGCAACCGTGTATTTGCTTTCTGCATTTCGGCTTTTCCAGTGATCCTGCATTCGGAGTGCATCCGCGCGAAAGAACACGGTTCTTGTTCACCGCGAGTACGCGTTTCCAAATGGTACGTCTTAGGAATATGTAACTCTTTGGATACTACTTCGTGGAACCCCTCCCTCCCTCTGCGGGAAATATTATATAATATACATTACATCGAATTTGATTCGCATATATAATATATTACATCGTATTTGGACGCACTAGCGTGCATTAGTGCATATTAAAGTTGATACTGATTTAAATGTAAATATTTCGAATTATAAAATATACAGATTTTGTTTAACAGCACAATAAAATGTATTAAGGATTTAATTCGTTTTTATATTTGAACACATTCGATCAAATTCGCTATTTAGTTCATTATATCAAAATAAAGATTAATCTAAATGAAAATTATGAAACGAAAACTGAAGATCTTTTTACAAATTATAAGGAACAATCTCGTTTTAAAATCTTCAAAGAATAATGAGATTTATATAACAAATATATAGTAAAATTTCAAAATATGTTAACTTAATTTAACATGTTCCGATCGAGCCAATTTTAAATGGCTTGAACAACACATGGATTATCAGTGACTCGTAGTATTTTTATTATATATTATGTTATATTTGTCAAATAACATGTATTTTATAATGATTTGAAAAATTATTATTATAAAGGAGAAAGGAAATTATTGGTCTAAAGTACCAATATTACCTCACATATCACATATAATTATGTGTATTGAAAAAAAAAGTCTGATAATAGTAATAGTTATAATAATAGTTATTAAATGTTGAGTTACATCTTTCTTAACTAACAATAGCCTTTTTAAATTTAAAGCCTTTTAAAATTAGCCTTTTAAAATTAAAAAATTAATACTTTAAATATATATGCATTCGTATATATTTGTTTTTTTTGTTTGTTGCTTTTAACGTAATTAAAAAGTTGCAAAATGAGTAATGCCTCTTTGTTATTAATAATTATGATTTCAAACCTCTATCACGATTTTATTTAAAGATTCATAACATATTACGCATATTTTCTCTTTTTCGAGCTCCCATTGAATACGTAATTTGTTTTTTTTACAAAAGAGAGGACTTGACGATAATATCACTGTGTCAGAAATGTTTGCTTCATATAAAGTTCAATCTGCCCTCAAAAATTCATAATCCTTTACATCATCAAATATTAATGCAGGTTTGTACTGCTAAAGGCCTTGGGAAATAAACAGGAAGAAGTAGAGAAGGAAATTAGTGTATGACTAATTAATTATGAATATTTTGCCTCTTCTAAAAGTTGTGCATATGCAAGCATGGCTTTCCCTATCTTATTTATGAGGAAATACTGCAAACACGTCGATAACGTAGAATGACGTATCTCTGAATTTTCTTTACTTTGCATAAACAAACGGTAAACTTTAATTAATTGGAATTAATTAGAAATATATAATACACAAAATATAAATATACAAAAATATATAGCTCATTGTAATTAAAAGGACATCTTTCTTTCTTTTTTATTGTTTTTTTTTCTGTTTTATTGTTTCATTGATTTAAAAAAGAAATATAATACATATTGATTCAAATTAAGGATATTAATATTTCTGAATTTTGAATTATTTTTTAATGTATTTAATCTGAAATAACAATATATTTTATATTTTTTTTATTATTATATATCATTAGTATATTTATTTCATTATTTATTTATTTTATCAAATAATACATCTTTATTCAGTTTGCTCGTTATCTTGATGCACAAATATAATTTTATTACATCACAACTATTTGTTTTTATTGCTAACATAATCCATTAAATACTACCGTGTTGAGTCTCGAGGATAGGAGTATGTTATAACGTTCTATCTTCTCGGCCATCAAATCCACCCAGTGCATTTGCTATACGCCTCTGAATCTCTTGCGCTGCATATACAGCAGGGCACAATCTCGGTGGCCCCCGTATGACGCTCGAATATATACACCGAGTGTGTCCTCGAAAATTTACAACCGTTCACCTCACGAGGGACTAATATCTATACAGCAGCTAGACGTCTGGAGATCTTGGAAATGGTGGAACTGAAGCAGGAAGTTAGTGTATCTCGAGTAACATTTTCTCGTCCGACGTTCCACACAGATTCCTTTTATTTCCTCGCCTTGTCTTTTTCTTCCTTTGCTCCTGACTGCGCTTTCCGCTACTCCCCTTTTGTCTCCGGCCCGTCTTGGGTGGACTCACTCTCTTGACTTTACGACCCGTCCTAGATTAGGATTTATTTTAATCCTAAAGGGAACATCGCCGCGCCTTCATGCCGGTTTTTTTCCGAAGTCATGATTCGCTCCAGAGATCACACTAACTCTGTCTAAAGTGTACATGTGGCCAACTATCATTCTTTACGCACTACTCTAATACATTTTCCCCTCTCGTAAATCAATTGATACTCTCCGATATTTAGTGGCAAGGTAATTGAGAAAAGGTAATGTTACAATTACACACTTGGAAAATTTGTGTTAAATATAACACGTTTCATGTATTTCAAATGATCACTCAAATTTGTGTTAATTTAACACAAGATGAATATATTAGGAAGTAATACAAACATTATGTAAAAAATTAACATTTATAATATATTAAATTAACTTGTTTCAATAAATTTAACATTTACAATAATATTTATAATTTATTTTATATGAATTTATATTTAATGTGAATTAACACATTTTATCACTTATCTTAGATTTCATGTTTTAAAAAGTATTATTTTTATTATTATTTATTCTCTCACTTACTTATAAATTATATTACTTTAATTTTAAGAAATAGTAAATATAAATTTAACACAATATTTTAACAAGGATTTGAACAGACCGTTTCTAGTACAAAAATAAAGTTTTTTTATATTTGTGCAAAATTTTCGACGAATTCCTGAAAAATAGAACTAAAAGATTAAATTAATACAATTTCGCAGAATATTTTTTATTCCTATTATATTCGTCAAAATAAAATTTTAAAAATTAACTTTATAATGAAAAAGCAATCTGAACATAATGTAAATTATTTCCATTAAAAATATTACATTTATGTAAAACAATCAGCGTATACGACGCTTCAGTATCTAGTTTCATTAGTGCTTCTTAATGGAATCAATTATTCTGGACAGTTTAAAGGTTAATTAACTGCCTGCCTACGCGTTATTGAAGCCTACATGTTTCCTTATACATCGTGCTATACTACTACTACAGCGACATACTACTACTATTCATCCTTAATCCCACAAGCGCTTGTACACGATCGTATAAGGTAAACTAAGGCATTTCTTAGCCCTTCCTAGTATCTCCTTCACCTTCAAGAGAATATGAGCAATATTGTCAAACATATATCTTGTTACCCATATATATATATATATATATATATATATATATGTATGTATGTAAAAACAGTGGAAAATAAATGATAGGCCCTCACAATACGCAATTATTAGGTCAGAGAAATTCGATTTAATCGTCCCGGATATTTTTCACTATATCAACCTTTATTCCAGCGCAGCATGAAATTCACAAATAATGAAATAACCCGATCCCTTTGAATGCGCACATCATGTTTGTGCCCTCTAGTTTATTCTATCCGGACAATACATTCACTAATTATATTAAACAAATGTGTACAGATCTCCATACGCGATTAGTTTCATTTTACATCATGGTGTTATGTTTCGCATTCGACACGTACTGGTAAAACCCTGACCTGTACCATTTGTCTGTTTAACTCATGCACACCTGCAAATACGCTTAGTATGTCAACGTGTGAATAATTTTGATGCCTATAAGTCAACTAATCGTGAATAAAGTGAACATTAAATCAGATTATAATTTAATATTGAGTAAAGATTGGAATATTGACGGAAAAATTTATTTACAGAATAAAATAAAAATTCTCATCTAGAGATTAATAAATCTATGTTGTGATTTAAAAAATATAAGTCCACTATTAATTCTACATACATAATATATAATGTATACTGTAATAATAACATATTTTATATATATATAATATATTGCATAATACGTATATAAGGTAATCGAAATCTACGTATATGACTTATCTAAACGTTTCAATTTTTTAAATTTTTCGCTAAGTATAAAATTGAAAATCGATTTTCAATCGTCAGTCAGACTTAAAAAAAGAACATTTTCGAACGTAAAAAATATAAGGCATTTTTCAATATTATATAAGTAATAAAAATTTTAAGAAAAAATTGCGTTTAGACCATCTTGAGTACATTTTGCAAATATATAACATAATAATTTTCATAGTTTTTTTTTAGATAACTATTACACAAGAAAATCTGACACAATAATCATAAAAATATTAGAAATTTATTTACAGATTATTATTTAATGATATTTATTGTTAATGATACATAAATCCATGCAGATTCGTAGATACTTTGCTAAACTTTGGATTATATTTTAGATATTCTACCTAGTCAGTTACATAATTCCTCTATATTTTCACCTATATTTTCATTTTTGTACCGTAATAAAGAGAACTGATTGCTCAACTACGATCGAAAAAGAAAATTCTGATAATGAAAAAGTCATATTGTAATATCGAAAGACATATATTGCTATACAATGTGAAATTAAAGGAACAGAGATTCATGAATATTATCATTGTTATTTGGTTAAGAGAGTTGTTTTAAACGCATGCTTTATCATTTTTCGTTTCCTTTTTTGTCGATTTTTATCAATATCTCTCTCAACGAAGAGAAAAATCAAAGTTGCATTTGAAGTGTACGAAGTAGTTCATGTCTCTCTCTATCGTAGATGTCTATATATATATTCCTTTTATTCCGTGCGTCTCGGCTGCGCTATCGCTTCTATCATCTTGTATTGAGAGATCCTTTGATAAGACGAAGAGCAATGCCAAAGCGTGGACGTATCATCTTCGAATTTCGATTTAGCTGTACGATACGCGCGCGATATAAATTTATAACGCCAAGATTGAAAATGGAATAAATCCATCCTCCTGACTAAGCGAAGAATGGCCTATATCTAACAGACTTCATCAAGATTTCTCCCTTGGACAAATATATTTTCCTTAGCGCAAAGAGTTTTTTCAGTTTACACCTCGAAAGCTCACAACAATGTGATTGTATTAAAAGTAATTTTAACAGATAGAATATTACCTACTATTTCTAATATTTTTATTCGTTGTATGTAAATTCAAAATGATTTTTAGACTTTTTAAGATGATAATTTTTCAGTATAGTAGTCCTGGCTAGTAATCTATGCGGAAAGCATGAAAATGACGAAACAGCACATTGCATCTATAGCAATAAAAATAAAACAAATAAGAACTGTGTCAAAAACGCAAACTCATCTTTTGCTGAGTAAAGCTCGCGTAAGTTTCAGCATGTTAGTCTGTTAAATTGCTAGCACATCGTAGGTGTCTCATCTGTAAGTTTCACCGCGACTTTTTATTGCCGTAATTTACGTAAATTACATTTTGTTGCTTTTTCCTGCATCCGCACTAGAGCGACAGTAAGTTGTCTTAGATGAAAAGTAATAATACTATCTCCTCTCTTCTTTATTGTGAAATTTTATAGTAATACGTCAACTATTTACGAAAAATTATTAGTCAACACTTTCTCACAATTTTCACTACAATAAAGTATGAATATGTTGGTAAAGATAGCATCATAGTATCTGACATTTATATTAGATTTGTAACAGTAAATTTTTAATTTTGTATTTTATTACAAATTGTATACATAAAATGTTTTCAAAAAACGAAAAGATTTTCTTTCTTTTTTGTGCTTTCAATTAAACTTTTAAACGTAAATATCTAATAATTGGAATAAATTGAAAACAGCATTATGACTATTTGTCAACTTTTTAAATATTATCGATTAATAATAATTAATTTATAATTATTATAAAGTTGTTACATATTTTAAAAATGAAGCTTTAAAAAAGATACTCATAAAAAAACATTAATTAGAAGAATCTTTGCATCTATAACGCCATAATTTGATGCATGATTGAACGCATCTTCATTGGTTAAACGCTCAATAAATAATGCATCATGTAACGTTACATAAATCATCAGATGATGTAGATGTCACGTACAAGGCGGACATGAAATTCAATGTAATGGGAACGCGAGCGAAATTCGGTTGCATCGCGGCGCCCAAATACGACGCATTCCGCTCCGCAATTACGGACTTGATATGTATCTACTTCGTGATGTATTAATATCGATCATTTAATTTCCTACAGTGCTAAGAAAACGGAGCTAAGAACTTCCGGCGCACCAGCGCGTGTTTACCGGTACGCTTGAACGACCGAAACGCCTGACTCGCGTTACTCTTCATCCGGAGTGAGAAATCGCCCGGCCTCGACTTCCGTTGCAAGGTGCACGGAAGAAAGAGCGATTTACGAGAAATCGCGGTCGACTGCTTCGCCTGAGAAGAGAACACTCAGGAAGCCTTTGAATAACCATATTACGAGGGGATATTCATCTATTTATACTTTGTCCATAAATTATGAAAAATTAAATCGTGAAGTTTAAATAAAAAGGATATACACGAACTATTCTATTGCTTGGTAACATTATATTTTAACATTTATATTACCAGAGATGCAATATATGTGAAACTTTTATGTTTTCTGGAGAAAGGAAGAGGAAAAGAGAAAAGAGGAATAATAGACAGAGGGAGAGACAGAAAGAGAGAGAAGGGGGGTTTAATATAATATAACGTATAATTCCAACATAATAATGTATAAGTATATATATATATATATATATATATATATATATATAGTATATATTAGAGACTTAACAGAATCTATCATGAGTGACTTTATCGAAATCCTACGAAAGAGAGAAAGGTGTATATATCTGCTTCCTGTATATCAAACTATTTCACTTTAATTTATATTGTTTCATTCAATAATTTTATTCAAAATTATAGAGTGAGACAATATAAATTACAGTGAAATACATACAGAAAAGAATATATCCTTCTCTATTATAGGATGTTCGGAGATAAAATACCTAGTGGTCAAATTTTGTTAGTCTCTAATATATATGTTTAAATATGTAAATTCCAATATTGGTAATTATTGACACTTTATTTATATATGCTTATAAATATATATATATACACACCTAGCAAACAAGCTGATATTATTTGTCACCATTTAAACGTCAAATGATGTTAAAAATGTCGTTTTACTGTCAAACTGATAACAAATAACATCAGCTTGTTTGTTAGGTATATATACATGTACGAATATATACACATATATGTACATATATATGTGTGTGTGTGTATAATGTATATGATGTGTGTATATAAAACAAATAAATGTAAAAGAACACATCATTTATACAGGATCGACGTTTCCGGTGATAAAAATGTCGATAAAGTTCAAGTTTTTGAGAGCACATGTGAAATCTAAAATTCGTGAACATTCCTCAACATCTTTAAATTTTCAATATCATGTCCAAGGACCAATTCAATATCATGTGGACTTTTGAAAAGTTTGATCTTCTTTCATTAAAGATACTTCATAAACTATCCTAAGTATTCCATATTGAATGCGAAACACATTGATATAAATTGTAGCGTGGTGCATCATATATAGCATAATTGAGAAAAGAGTAGTAACATTTACAGAACAAACGCAATAACGATAAATATACGAACAATAACAGCCAAGTAGGCAATTCGATACACTTTGTCAACATGATACGGCGAGTACACTTTATGCGGGAGTAAACAAATCACGCGAATTACATAGCACAAATATTTCTGTCGGCCATGCCGTGTACGAACAACAAACACCGTCGTCCGCCGTCGAGAATCACGAGAGGAAGTGAATGCACATCAAAAGGGGAGAAGGTAAAAAGGGATATGCGACGTTGACCGGCTCGTTCGGTTGTCAATATCGAAAATTAGAAATTCGGAGCAGGCAGCGGGTTCCGGGTTCGCTCTCTCGATGCATGTTGGTGTGCCCGGCCACATTGACGAGATCCTACCCCCCGTCAACCCCCGACTATCGCTCGTGGATGCAGGCTCTGAAAACACTCCGTGATCGTACAGTGACCGTCGACGCTCTTGCTGCACATAAATCAAACAATATCGATCACGTGTTTACTTTGCCGTCTCTCCGCAGCTACCATTACTATGTCACCGCGCAGCAATATATATTCAGTGGGAGCATATACGTGTACATAGGTGCACACCAACGTGGAAGCTTGTCGTGACGGTTCGGGGGACGATCTCGGGGAAAATTCGCGGGAAATGCACGATTTATAGAGTAACGTATGCGCATCTGTATATGCGTGTACGGACAATCCCGCTCGGTCGCAATCTATCGAAGAACTGCCACTATCATCGCCGTCCTTGCTAACGTAGCAAAATGTCAAACTGAAAAATTAGGTTACTCGAATAAACGACGGAGGTACGCGAACGTTAAATTCACGGCGGTTAATTCGATTTCTAGCGGTAAATTACTAAACGGTTTTCGACGCCCTGAATTGTTTGGCCGCGCGGAAACACCGTCGATTAGGTAAACCTGCCGTTGGCTATCGATGAAGTGAACGATGGAGTCCATTCTATCTTTAACTTTGAAACTGACAATATAGTCGTTTCGATTATGGTATATCATGAATTTTACATAGCTTAAATATTGATATTTACCTTGAACGTTTTATTCCCCTATTTAATGCAATTATTTTTATAATAAAATGTAAACATCAAAATGGAGGATATAAAAGTGATTATGGGATTCAACAACATTATACCATAGTTCTGAGGTAACAATTTTCAACTGTTGCTCTTTACTCCCTTTTCCACGCATTTTTATTATCGTTCTACATTCCGTATTTCTCTCACCTGCTTTTTCTTCATTTCTCTCTCTCTCTCTCTCTCTCTCTCTTTCGGTTTTTATATCAGTTGCAGCAGTTTTTATTGCATACTGTTTTCAGTGGAATTTGCATATCCGTTTATTGGCTGCATGTCGAATACACGCAACCATCCGCTAGATTTATACTCCGTACGCGTGCGCATGCGATTTTATAGTTTTGCTCGCGAATATGAAGGTGCCGATGGAAGTCGAACAAGTTTCGCCACGGACGCCTTCGAGCATATTCCATGTATGACGCAGTTCATGTTTATCAGGAACTACCCGGAAAGTTTCCCGCAGGCTGCGCGCGTTGATTGCTTCGCGAGGAATTGCGCGTGAGATGTCAACGGTGTTTTCTGAAAATTTCGAGATGGATTCCGAAGTTGTACTTGTCGTAATTTTTGAATCGCAAATTTACATTGCTAAAAATTTGAGATATTTTGATGAGTTACTATTAATAATATCCTTTTATTATAAATTTATTATATGTATAGCTAAAAATTTTTCCGGAGTTAGTTGCACAAATATATTATTACATATATAATATTTGAAATAAAATATATGTAAAGTAATCAAATCATTTAACGCAGATTAACATCATATTCACAGAATTGATTGACACTAAATTAAGATTCAATTAAAATATAGAATTAAAAGTATAAATATATAAAAGTAATAATAATGTTAACTAGTCTTCCAATTATTCCAATATTATTAAAAGCATTCTGATTATAAAGTATTTTTAATCTTTTATAAAATATTCTTGCTTCATTTGTTTCATCTTTCATCGCTACTATAAAATGATCGTGCTGTACTCCGGCATCTGCCATAGCTTTTCATCTAATGGATCGACCTTATGGCAGCGCGAATATTCGTCTGGTTCTCAGGAAGATCGCGCCATAAAGCACGAGGGATGATCCAGTGCGGCGAAGGGTTGGCGGAAGTGCAATGGTGAGAGAATGCGCCAGCTAGTCGGTAAGAGCCGCGCCTCCCGACAGAATATATGGCCACGAAGGAAAAAGGCGTCGTTACCGGAGGCTCATTAACGTGAACTACCCCCAAGACACCCCTAGCAACACCTTCGGTCCTGTCGTGCTATCGGGGGGAGGAAGTGGGCAGTTCTCACGCTGCAAAGAGGCGTACTGAGCTCCAATACTAATTAGCTGCCGTCTCTTCGAGTGGACTGTTCGCCTGTACCACCCTATTTTACCCCTTTTCACCTTCCAATATCTCAGTCTGCTTTTTTACTTTTTTCTTACTTCCCCATCTACTTGGATCTAACCTAAACCCAACCGTTTCCCAGACACTTTGCGACCTTCTTATTTTTCTGCCTTTGTCTTCTTATATAAACGTAATTTCAGTTTAGTTCCTGAATATATCTTATATATACCTGTAAAATATATTTAAAGTTATATATCAAAACATGTTCATGGATGATGAATGATTCTTTAGATTAACTTCAAAGGTTAGTAAATACATAACAAAATTATAAAGTAGGAAAGTTAAATACAATTAAACTTGTCTAGTTTTCATAAGTATGGACTACAAAGACAAGCATATAATCTTCTATTTTATAATAATATCATTATTTATATGTATGTATATATATTATATAATATATGTACCATCATTTTCATTTCCGATCAGAATGGGAGACTAAACTAATAGAGTGACTAATAGAGTGAATACTACCTTACGTCTTAAGAAAAGATAATTTATTATAAAAAAAATATATTTATTTATTGTCCATTTTCAATAAATAGTTTTATTTTATATTATACAATCTCTACTATAATATATGTATCTTAAAATCTTCTGCTTACAGAAATTGTCTATCCATTTTCTTTTACTATCTCTTTATTTGATCTTATCTTTTTTCAACATTCTTTACCCTTAATTCATTTCTGAATATCCAAATATAATTATCGTTTCCTTCAAAATGTTATCATCCTCTCCGCTTTCTTCGCTAATTCAATTTGTTCTTATCTCCCGTGTTCTGTTGTTCGAGTCCTGCTACGAACGTCTAATCGAACCTATCTCAACAACCTCACTCCCTCAAACAGCTTCGTTAAATCCTCCCTCTTGCTTTCTTCTTCACACTTTACGCTCTTCTTCTCCTCTTCGCAACCTCAATCTTCCGTACATCTTCTTTCAAGGCTGCTTCGCTTCCTTTTTCACGTCTAATCCAAACTTGACCCTCTTCACTTGAGTTTTCTCCTATCTCTCGTTCACGCCTACCTCACGCTTCTTGTTTCAGTAATCGAACGATGCAATAGATAGTGGCTAACAACTCGCCCGGAGCCACTTCGTTAAAAGAGAAGCGCCGTTTGTTTCGGCGCCGTTCGTCCTCTGTCCTTTTTAGAGAGAATTTCGCGAGAATTTGGATTCTTGCCACGCCTAAGTGTCTTCCGCCGAGGCAACGGAAATTCGTTCGATCGCCCGACATTAGTCTCGCCTCGCTTCGACAGCTCGTTCGAATGACGTACGATTCCTTCTGATTCAGAATCTTTGCTTCGCGAAATTCTGCATTCATTAAAATTCTAATTTTTCAGAATTAAATTTTTGGGTAATTTAATAATTAATTTTTAGGCGCGATAAACGTTTAAACAACGTTTTTCTACATTTTGTGTATAATAGCTCTACTTCACCTTGACTGTCCAATGGAGAGTCTCCATATCAAAATAATGACGTGACTGAAATTGTCTATCAAACTACCGGCCGAGCGTTTACAAAGTGTCAATTACAAAGTCTATTTTCCAAAATCAACGTGTCGTTGATGATGCAGCCTGTTCACCAACACATAGATTTTCCCAGAAAATTCAACATTGAAATTACCGATAAAATTTGTTACAAAACATTACTCAAACAACATGTCCTAATAAAGCGTCAATTTGTTTGCGCGTGAAATTCGATTTAATTTATTATCATGGGCGAGCTTTTCTCGTTAGAGAGAAGAGGATACAGCTATACTACGACAGACTCGGAAGAGCCGCGGACGGGAAAGAGAGCGAATCACGAGGGAACGGAGGGTGAAGCGGGCAGAGGGGTAGAAGCGGCCGATAGGGTATTCAAGTAATGACGACGATAACGACGGCGACGATAATCAACGCCCAACGCACCCGTGTCGAACGCGTTTCGCTCTAACAGCGATGACGAACGATGCCGTGCGGCCATTAAATTGATACCACCTGCTAATTGGTACCTCCAATTTCTATCGCTCGGTATACCGACTACCGCGATAAAATAATCGCGCGGCATGCCTCCAGGCCGATATTGCTGCGCCCGCGAAATAATTCGCACGCTGCGAACTGTCTGACAATTTCGCGAGTACGTCATAGCGGTGATCAATGTGGCAACACCACTGCAGTCTTGGTCGGATGGATTTCGCTAATGTTCTAGCGTGTATTCCAGCGTGACGTGCTTCTCGCTGCATTTGCGCACAGATGATACGCGTTTGCAGTTTCTGTTTGAGAAATGAAGAGATGAGAGATGAGAAACGATTTACCTACAATACCTTAATGGCAATTGTAAGCAGTAATGCTGATGTTATTTGAAAATGATTATTATAAAATTCGCACAATATTATTAATGTAAAGGATTTATCTTTTCGTAATGTCTTAAATAAACATTTTCTTTATTATTTATATACTTTTATCTAATACGTATAATAGCCCTTTTATAGAAGTTTTAATACTTGCCAATTTGAAAAATGGTGATTAATTACTTACTTTGAGTATTAAAAGCACAATGCTCAAAATAAGTAATTAATTATACTTCTAATATTAAATTTTTGTAAAAAATGTTCATGATATAGATAAAAATTTTATACTGCGAAAGATTGGTATGATACATAAATACGTTTCAGTTCAAAAATTTGGAAATGCTTTTTAAAATTGACGTTTTTAGAATTACTTATTTGAATATCCGTAATAATATGTACTTTTTTAACAATAATTTTTTAGGTTCAATAACTATTAGTGGATTTGAAGAATTTTTATTAAAAAGCGTTATGTTATGGATATTTAAATTTAGTCCCAAAAAATATCAATTTTTATAAAGTCTTTCTAAACTTTTAGCCCAAAATACTGAAATAAATACACGTCCAAAACATTTATAAATTTATAAGCACAAGTTGTAAAAACTTCTAAATATTTTACGTATGATACGATGACATGTACGAAAGCACAATGTAAGTATACCGTTATTAAAAATTGACGCGTAAATGAATTATGTCAGAGTTTTCAAGCGGCGTTACTTTTTATGCTTTTCTCTCTTTTGTTTCACTTGTGTCAATCGATATTGTCGTGCGTCTGTTAGTTCGCGCCAGAGACAAAACCGACCGGATACAAACTGTCTCGGCCAAATTGATCGACATGCCTGACTACGTCCCGAGACGAAACCTCACGAAAACTTGAGAAAACAAGAGAAAGAAACGAAGAATCGAGCTGTAACACAACGCGTCGTACACCAACTTGTGCGAAAGTGCAACTACTTATATATTGAGACTTCTGTAAATAGAATTTATCTTCAGCATTTCGTACACGCACGATAGGACATTTCTAATCGATAGGTGTCCTAATCTTTGCTTAAAAATCTTTCACATTGTTAGATTACAACTGTCTAAGAAATCCTTATGATGATTTCGTAGTCTTCGATTTTTTTAATGCAATAAATATTAAAGGTCTATTCGAATCAAACGCTGGTCGTCTTGTGCAAAATAATTGAACGTAACGTCACAAAAATAAAATTACATTAAATCTGAACATATCATATATTTTAACGTTTAATCTGGCTATCCACAGTAGTTATAAAAATAAAACAAAATACACAATTGTCACTTGTAAATCCGCCAAATTCACGCATTTCATTCCATCAACCAGCTATCTCAACAATTTCAAATTTTTTATTTTATACAACCTTCTCCTCAAGATACAATATAATAACGATTTGTGAAGATGAAAAAACATTATTAACACTAATTATAAGAGGAAAAACAAGAAAGTACATAAAAAATTAAAAAAATTTTTATGAAAACATTTTTACGATAATAAAACAGAATTCGGAAAAGAAATTGTCACATCTTGAATATCATTTTAACAATTTCTTATTTATTTCGTTCAACAAATCCATTCATATTAATCAACGAACATTATATGAAAAGAATGGCGAAAAGAATACTTTTAAAAAAAGTACGATTGATGGCTATTGGCTCTGCTTTGAATACGTTCCATCTTACGCTGCACTGCATCCGCTTTTAGTAGTCGTATGCGCGTACAATCCGCCTGCATTTGATCACGAATTAAAGGGAAATCGAGATCGCTGATCTCGAACGTCCCGCTCGGATTATATAGCAGATATAGCTGTACAAAGAGGCGCATTCCCAGAACGCTTTTAAGTTGAGCTGAGCAGAAAATGGTGGATCTTCGTGACGGCGACGAAAGCCACTGAAAGCTCGCTTACGTTGCTTACCGCCCGGCAAATTGTGCTTGAAGATGTTTTATGTACCTTCTAGCTCTCCGTCGTAAGCTTGCACTCTCCCTTTTTCTCTTGTCGGATATTCCTGTAGGATGTAAAGGAAACAAGCAAAAAGTTTGGAGAGGAGTACACGAGAGAGATCCTGCCCCGTCTCATTCCTTTCGCTATTCGTACGCGCTGATTTCTAAGCTGGCGCAACATTGTGAGCGCCGTCCTTTCTTGCTTCGTAATTTCTCTTGCCTGCGGTAGGAAGAGCGAGGTTCTTGCGCTTGGGAATTGTGGGACGAATTTGGTTATCTCGCTGCAGATTGCGTCGATTGTTCTTAGTGACATGTCGTGTGAAAATTTTAGTCTAATTTTAGATAGTTTGACTTCGACGATAAGACGATTAAAAGCTATGTACTTGCAGAAGAGTCTATCTTCAACTTTCGAAAAGATGCATATGACGGGGCGCTTAATTGTATGAGTAAAATAGTGTACAATGTAAACTTGAATATAAAATCCTTTACAAATTAAATTAAATTTATTAAACATATGTGTTAACTAATTATATTATCATTAATTATTTTTTTTTATTTTTTTTTTATTTTTTTATTAAAACAAATACTGTAAGAATTATTGTTTTACATAAAGTACAAATTTTTATTGTCAATAAAATACTTTTTCTCTTTTATCTTTCTAATAATTACAAAAAACCATTAAGAGAGAAGAAGGTGACACTGTCTACCGTTCTAATTTAATCGCGCATGCCTCTTATATTTACATGCTGTAATCAGTTATATTATTGCCATTAGAATAACTTAATTTAATTAATTTAATTAAGCATCATTAGCACACACAATACAATTATAAATAATTTAATGCTGAATGTAACCCATTTATCATACTATCACTGTGTAATAATATGTAATGACACTGTGTAATGACATGATGACACATAATCGAGCACATAATATTCCTACTCTCGTAATCTCGGTTGCAAGTCAAGAGTTCGGAATTATAAAATTTTCATGGCTAAGTTACAAAGGATTCTGATCCCCAGGGGTCAAACGTATAAGAGCCGTAGGATATTTAATTTTTCCTGACGGAGATACACTATAGATATAAAAAGAAAGAACGAAACAATGGAGGAGATAGGAGAGAGAGAGAGAGAGAGAGAGATATGAACAATAAAATAGATGTACATACAGGGATACGCGAGCGTATTTTTATTTCATACTTAACAGCTTTCTATTTCTTGCTTTGTGTCTCTTAACGGAAAAATTACGATCGGCTTTCGGGATACTGTCGATTTTAAATAATGTTCGTTACAACGTTCTTAAACTTAGAAATTTCTGAAACTTAGAAATATTAAAATTTAATATCATTGAGGTATTAATTGACAATTTCTGCAGACAAGATAGATTTTATAATTTCTAATTCAATATTCTTTGAGAAACTTACCTATCAATATCTTATGTCAGTTACTTTGTAAACTGTAACATTATTTATTTGTGTGTGTGAATTTTATACAAATTAATAAAAAATAAAATCTACTAATTATAAAAAAAAAAATAATTAATCAAATATAATTTTTATGATAGTTACAAAATGCAAAATTTGCAGTACTCATTTGACAATTTTTTTTAGTTACACATAACATTTAGTTACATAAATATAGCTTTTATTGCAAATTAGGGAATATTTATAGTGTTATGTCAATTAGATTGAAACGTATTATATATACGTATTTTATACATATGTATTTCAATAAAAGATAAGATATTATCTGATGATATTTCTGATGATGTATCATACAGACATATATAAGAATATTTTGTGAAGAATTGACATGCAATGATAAAATTGTGAATCTCCTTTTCCAAGCAATAGATTCCAAAGCGGCTCAACAGCAATAATAGAAAATGGGATAAGTTTGATTCTTATATATAGCATATTGGTCGACCCTTATCAACTGCTTAATAGAATCCAGAATTTCAGAATTTCAGATTTCGCTTATCTAATTTTACGTAGAAGAGAGGATCATTCTAAAATCGAAGTGATTTTCAAAAGGATGCGCTGGAGAATAATTAATGAATGGGATGAGAGCATCCTCTATTCGGAAAGAACATACGTTTAATAATCTACCGCGCGCCGCTGCTATAAAGGCTGGAAGCGAATCGGAAAGGACGTCAAGGACATCTTGTAGGTGTGCCAGTCAGAGGCACGTACTTCTATAATTGTTAGGGTGGCTCGAAGAGACAACCTTTAACGGCCGTCTCAAATACTACCCCTGTGAGCATGGGGAGACTTAATGCGTTTTTCCAATCCGACCATTATACGTGTGCCATTGCTATCGATTAAACAGTACCGATATGTTACGTCAGCCCGAAGCGTTTGGAGGGATTCGAGCAATTCAATAAAATGATTCGTCACGATCGTCTGACGAAATTTCCCTCGAATTGGGGAGACTTTTATTTTATATTAAATTCAAATATGATATTACTTTAAGAGAGAATCGTCGTACAATTTACGATTGAATGAAATAAAGATTGAAATCGTTCAGTAATTTATGTAATAATACATAATTTTATTTGATACGTTAGAAATGAATAAAACAACTATTAAATTAAGAAATTTTATTTGTTAATAAATAGAAAATAGATTTTTTTATAAAATTAAAACATCCTTAATAGAGCAATTTAAAACCGAAAAATCATTTCAGCGCACGACTACATATGTAGTATATAAATTCACACAAGAACCATACATTTACATGAGGCATTTAAGATTCAGTTAAGCCGTTTGAGGCTTTGATTTTCTATAGTTTGTATTATCACATATACGATCCTATAATGCATTATAGAGCAATTTAAATCTTAGTAAAATATCTGAAATATATATAGCTCTTATCTCTTGATATTACCGCGATTATAACATGTTAATCCACAAAATCCGAAAGGTTAAACCGCGGAAACCGTTTATTATCGTGCTTAATAGGCGATGTTGTAAACCACGAAAATGTAATACCTCATTTGTAATGCCATACACGCTGACATGCACCAAGCTGCGACAAATTTCAGATTACACTGCAATTTTGATGTAACGGTGTGGTAATTCAGTTATTATCACAGGTAACGTGCTTGATCGATCAACAATTGACGATGCAATCGATCGAATGGAATATTTATTGCGACACGGACTGACAATATTTAACGTTTGCGCGGACGAAACGTTACACATTACGCGTGTTTGTGCTGGAAGCATTATAACAATGGATCGAACCGATCGTGCACGCATTACATGCCTATGCGGTCACGGAAGTTATTGTTAAATTCGAAATATTTTCTACGACAGACTGACAGCTAAACTGACCGGAAATGGATGTTGCTTTTTAAATTGACTCGGACAGCAGTAGGAGTTAATGACGGACGACATAATTGATCAAATAAATGGATAGTTGGATACCGATTAACCAAGAGTCGATTAATCGCGCTATCGACTAATTGCCGTCATCTGATGAATTGAGGGAGACTAGATTCGATCGCTCTTCTCCTGCCACTCTATTTCGATTACAAAACATATCTCTCTAAAATATCTAATCGTCTAATGTAATAGTGTAATAATGTAAAGTAATATCTATGATTAAAATTGAATTATGGCAGGAAATATATCTATGGCAGGAAAATCCTATCAAATTTTTTAAATATAAGAAGTTAAAAATTTTCTTAAAGAACGTAGCTTATTTAAAGCCTTTCCTTGACATTAAACGTAACTTGTTGCAACTGTAATACGATAATATTTTCCTAAAACAATGAAAGTGCAATTGCAATAATCGCATCAATTATTCAGAGCAAATCGATGGTCGGTACTCGAGCGGATAGAGTTTAATTGGGTATTTACTTTGCTTGTAGATCTCTTGGATACGTAAGAGGGATTTGCATATCCTGACGTCATCGATCCTCGCTTACACGGGGGACGCAAGATTTTCCGTTAAGCATCCCGAATCATCCGACGAATGGACGCTGAGGATCGAGTACATTCAACCACGGGACGCTGGGATTTATGAATGCCAGGTTAACACCGAGCCCAAAATGAACTTAGCCTTCGTGTTAAAAGTCGAAGGTAAAATCAAGATCATAAAGTCTTTAGAAATTCATTCAGATAACCCTTTTACGGATCGCTTAATTCGGAAAAAATGTACATTTTCCAAATAAGTTTTATTACGAGACAAGAGAAGACAAAGAAAAAGATAGAAAGAAAAGAAAAAAAAACTCAATTATATTTAAATATATAATATATTAAACGTAGATTTGTAAATTTTTAATTTTTCTAACATTATGTAGTGTTCATAATATATTTACAATATTATATGCATTATATTGTACCTTATAAATGTGAATAGGTATTTTATTATAATTCATTTTTCACTACATTGTATTAAATTCATAACTTTTAAATTAGCTTTTATTTATTTTAATTAATAAAGCGAAAAACTGTAAAAGGGTTAAGCTAGATCCCGTAATAACTTTATATATTGTAAATATATTTTACGTAATTTTACGATAGGTGAAAGAATATCTGAACGCTTTCATAAGTGTCTATCACCTGATTGATCAGGAATGACACTGCTGGATAACTCGAATACGCACCAGCATGACCAAAGTGATTAATGCTTCCGCTTGCATGTCTGTCACGTGAGGAACATCCTAAAGTATCGATTAGCTTTGTTGCATCTATTTCTCTGATCGAGTGATGGCATAATACTACAGTTACTTTAATTATTACCAGCGCACAGTATCGATTTCGTCTTTCAATACGTAAAGCACCTATATATATGTATGTATATATAATAACTTAATACAAAATTAATAAAATATTTCGACAATTAGAATTTATCTGACAAAAGGATTCGACACGTTTTCTGGGAACGAAATAAATTACAGGCTCCATTGTATAAATATTAATATCTACAGGATATTCAAATATTCAAAAAATGTTGAAAAATAATAACATGTAATTTTATTTGCTCATCAATTAATTCGCTTTGATAATTCATTTATTGCATAAATCCAAGAGATTTTAAATAGGAAAGAGAATTTATTGAATCGTTATAGTTTCCGTATTATAGTAGATTAAATAATTTTGAAAAATATTAAATTAAAAAAATCTCAACTATCTTAATTTACATGCATAAAAGCAAAGGATAAAAAGAACAAAACTTTGAGGAATATCCTTTGATAGAACCAACATTGAGAAATATTCTTTATATTCGATATTTTACAGGCATACGTGATCCATATATGTATACTGATAGTGCTTTCAACATTAGTTCAATTCCTAACCCCCGAAGCAATAGGTATTGACGAAATCGATTAACTCGATATCTTTTCTGTCCTCCCATTCCAGAAAGTGCCCCTGTCCCTGCCATCACCACACCAAACGCCATTCACCGGACGTTCAACTCAGGTTAGACTCACGCAGAGAGCAGACTCCTTTTCCAAGCTATTGAATGTGCTAGCTGTTAGAAGTATTATTCGCAATTTAGTTACGTGCAGTAACAATGCATGAACGTTTTTTGTATATTTATGGCCAAGCCGCCACTGACGGTTCCGTTCACCAATGAGTTGAGGTCGTAGCATGAGGAAGGTAAAACACGTGCAGCACTCTGCTCTTCATTTAGGCGTTGTTACGTTCGGAACTGTCGGGCAAATTTTTTTTTGCACAGATACAGCTGACGCTAACGCGTGCTAATTTTCCGCCGTAATATTGCGAGTCGTAAATATACTATGCGTTAAATGTTCAGTGAAACCACGCGCCAAAACCTTTTTTGAAACGTTGAAAACCTAATGCAAGCATAATGAGAATATTTCCCATGCAATATTGTACGGCCTCGACTTATTTAGACTTGTAGATTGTAACTATTAGTGATAGTTTATTGGCACGAAATTTTTATACCCTTATAAAATTATATATTGGAAAATGTTCGATTATCTTTTCAGATTAGTCTTTTGTGCATGGTTTTCTTTGCATGTTTTTATGTGTATTCTAAATCCTTTTAACTGCAGCAATGATTTGAGTAATAAGTAAGTACTGAACGATTCACATAAAGACGCATTTTTTTATCGTGCGAAAATTATCATTAATAATAACAAATTCTAATGTATTATATATTATTATTTTTATGCATTCCTTTTTTTCTTTGTATATCCTAGATTATTATCTTGCTGATTTAAAATGATCTATGAACATTTTTACATATTAATCTATAATACTTCAATTTTAATTTATTATTGTACAAAAGTCACTGAGAGATTCGTTTATTTGATCATTTATAAATTAATTATGTCATAAGGTTGGAATCATCAAATAATTATTAAAATTATTAAATTTAAAGTCGTCGATTGTAATTAAAAATTTCTAAACAAGAAGTTCAATCACAAAAATGCGTTGCTTATATTGATTTATTTAATCGCAATATTTTTAAACTCGTAAAATCGATCAATTTTATATCCTAAATAGATTCGTCAATATTAAATAAATAATTAATATTTAACTGATAACTAATTAGTAAACTAACGGAAGGTTTCATCTAAATGAGATGTAGTATTCTCTAATCGAATTGATGTCAATGCAATTATGTTCTTTCTGTTATGATGTTTGTGGATGACACAAAACGTATCAATTATGTTAATTACAAATACGTGTTTATTATCCGCACTTGATTTTGAAAAGACAAATAATGCAAATCTTTTCTTTGATGATAACATAAAACTGGTAATATTTTAAGATATACAATAATATTGCATCATAAAAATTTACAACAATTTCATGTAGAAATATAAACACATGGAAAAAGAGAGTTTTGCTAATAAGTCATCTTTATTAATGTTTAATGGCCGTGTTAATAGTATTAGTTTCAAATCTATTATGATTGTTTAATTGTTTAAAATTTCACATGAGTAAAACAAGAATAGAAAGACGCCTTGCTTGTGTAAAATTTTAGGCCATGCAAAGCAAATAAATTTAATTAAAAGCACGATTTGATGTTTCCATACCGATTGCAACCTGTCTGCACTTAGTACAGATATATACGGAATATTTAAGCGTACGGTTTTTAACGTGTGTTACAGCTGCTCAGGCGACGATCCTGGGACCGGAAGACGTCTACGTGAAGAAGGGTAGCACGATAAGCCTCACGTGCGAAGTGAATGTGCGAAGTACACCTCCTAGTAGCGTTACTTGGTATCAAGGAGGAGCCGTGCTAGATTTTGACAGTCCCAGGTATAAACTGCAAGAATCGAGTTTTCAGCTTTACTCTTCTCAATCATCAGACAATGTTTTTAAAATGTTTTTTTAAATATTTATTTTTCATTAATTATACATTGTATGTTTTATTGTAAAAATAATATTTATTAAACGTTTAAGTATTCATTTTATATTCATTTGCTTGAAATAATAATAGACCAAACGTTTATTTAAAAAATATTTGTTTAAAAAATATTTGTTTTACAATAACTATTCATTTGAAATAATAATTTAGAAAAAAATATTTATTTAACGCTATTTAATATTTATATTATATTAATTATTCAATTAAAATAATAATTTGAAAACATTTTTTAAACATTTATTTAATATTATTTTGATATTTATTTTACATTAATTATTATTCGAGCAATATACGACATCATCGCTAAATGAATACTATGATTTGTAAGTAAAAATTACACAACGTAGAATAAAAAGCGCAACAATATAAGATTTCTCACTCATATATATTCTAATGAAATGCTACTGAAACGATACCTTTAAGGTGATTCCAAAATTGGGCTCTAGATGAAAGTAAATAAAATATTTTGACAGTTTGGTATCTTGCTGACGGCGATTGTTCAATCTTTCTTTTTGTCCCCAAAACTTATTCTTTATTCAAACGTTAAAAACAAACGTTTTTTTTAAACTTTAAAATAAAATATTTTTTAACCGTTAAAGAAATAGTTTCTTCAAATGTTAAAATAAACGTTTTTTTTTATTTGAAAAAAAGAATTTAATCTATTATTTTTATAAATGTTTTTCAAATGTTTTAAAAAATATTTTTAAAAACATTGTATGTTGATTGAGTCTTGCATCCCGCCCCCTCCCATGATTCTTTTTTCCTTCGTGTACATATGCATATACATGCACTTATATATAAACGTTTCTATTCGATCACAAATGTTATTGCTATCATCGCATAACTGGTGGAGATCTCGATGATGGTTCGTAAGTTCCTCCGTCTCGCTAAATGAGCAGGAAGGCTTCGATTGAGTTTTTCGGGTCGCTACTTTGCAGTATCGCCGATCGGGCGGAAAGTGTTGGAGTATCCCGCCTTTAATCTTTTCGTCAGCCCGTCAACTCGGGAAAGGATCGTCAAGAGTCGAAAAAGCAAATGACCCTTGATCTGGCAATTTTGTTCGGAATTAGTTCAGATAACGCTTCGTACGAAGAAATGTAAAAGTAGTTTCTTTCTACTTTTTCTTTCTAGCAAAATGTATCATTTACAATGTCAAAGCATAATATAATATTATATATTAAAAATGTTACATTTTTGCAATTCTTTTTAGCATACACTGTAAAAAAATTAATTATATGTAAAATTACAAAAATTATAGTGGTTAATTTTGAGACCAATTATTAAAAGTATGTGTTTATATACGTAAAGTCATTAATAAATACAATTATTCTTCTCTATAATAATTAATTTGCAAAAATAAATTATAGTTAAAATTAAATTTATAAAATTTTATTTATTGTACATATTAACTTGCGAACAAATTACAGTTTTTCTTGTGCTAAATTATTGATATATGAACGTAAAAATGGAAATATAGTATGTGTAATATATATTTATACATATTACATACATTATTATTATTGTTATATAATAGAAACTATAAAATATACTATTAATATTACGTATAATTTTTATTTTATATAGAAATTTTATTTATACAATTAAAAATAAAAATAATTAATTTTTATAAAAACACGGGGAATTTTAAATATTTCTATAAACCGTACATAATTTTTACATAATATAATTTTACATACTTTTTTACAATGTATACCGTACGTCATTTTTATGAATTATATCTGATGCGAATAAACTTTTTATGTACACATTTATTTGTGCACATTTATCAACGGACGTTTGACAACGTGCGATACGAACGAGTTCGCAATGCCATTTATGTTCCATACACGATTGAACTTTTTGCCGATGTTTCCGTAAACTGCGGCCCCTTCCCTGCAGAGAGAATTAATGACAAAGTAGCAATGTGTATGACGAGAATGGCGCCAAAGTATCTACGATAATTCAGTGTACACCGCAGGGGCGGCATTTCCCTGGAGACGGAGAAAACGGATACCGGGACGACAAGCAGACTACTGGTGACACAAGCCAGATTGACCGACAGCGGAAATTACACCTGCGTCCCTAGCAACGCGAATCCAGCGAGCGTAATGGTCCACGTGCTGAATGGTAAGCGAATTTCTATTTTCTTCTTTTTATGACATGAACTTATCCGGCAGCCCATCATCCCTCGCCTCGCGCGACATACCCGGCAACCCGGATATTCGGCGGATACTCAAAGCTGTCTTAATGACATATCGCGATGGAAACGTCTGAATATTCGCGGTTGAAATTTTCAGATAACCCAGTGGCACTGGATATCTTCATAGGTACCCAGGTAGACGCGATAATTTGTTAAATTTTCAACCAACCAGAGATTACGTAACGAATTTTCATTACTACAGCCACAAATGTGACGAATATAATAGTTATTTAGTTTTTTTGGATGTGATCTTATCTCATCAAATATATTTCCTAGTCAATGCTTTCGTAAAAGCAACAAAACAATATGATACGTATTACGTCGCGTTGACATTTGTACGAGAAACTGTAAGACGTTTAAATTGGGAGTTTATTGCTTTAAATATCAATTAATTTCTATTCCGCAAACACGATATGCCGCATACAAGCCAGACTCACTCGATAAACAAAGTCAGAAGTAAGTTCTTGACAGTTTACGCGTTCCAATGTACATACAATATAATTCGCTTATGAACTAACCGAATAACGAGAGAATACCAAACTGCAATATTTTATCCGTCGTATTACCTTAATATTATTGAACAGGTTGGCAATATCTCCTTTATTGCCGCAGAGCATTGTGAAGTTATTACTGGATAGAATCGAGAGTGGAATTAATGACTTTTTCATTTATTTGCATAAATTACTCAGCGTTTCTTGTGCAATGTAACTCAATATACCGTCTACTCGATATAGTTGGATTTTTCTCTTCTTCATACTTCCTTTTCTCTTTTCTTTACGTCGAGGAAGCACGCGCGAGTTGAGTCGGGTTGCTGCGTCATATGCACGCTCTTCGATAAACGTCGCGTGCATATACACATTCAAGAACTATTGCATGCGGAAAAATCTCCAAGTACTGGCGTATAAACATTTCCATGTCGGCATTCTTGTAATACCACATTTTCATGTCCACAACATCACGCGATTCGATCAAAGTTCACGGTTAACCGCTTATTTTCGATTAGAACGCAATCGGATTTACATGATATTCATTTTGGAGGAAAAATTCGCAATGTCTTTTTTTCTCCAGTTTTAAACAAGCTTATTCGATCGAATACACAATTACACATTAACTTGTGTATTTTACTATATCCAATGTTTTGATTTCATCTCGGATTTTATCGTGAAATATAAATAACAACATTGAAATGTATACATGAGTGCAAAAAGTATTACAACAGAGGAAATTTTTATTTAAAAAAGCCTTGAATGTAAAAAATAAATATTAAGGCGAACCTTAAAATCATAGTATATACCGTATATAAATATACCGATTAATTGTAGTATAAATAGGACTTACTTACACACAAACGATTTACATGCCACTGACACATCACTACATACTACATAAATATCTCTTACACACATATACATGTAAATTTTTATACTGTATAACAATAATGTTTTAATTAGATATCTAAGTCCAATTCTAAGAACTCCACGTTGCTTCTTCGTGCAAATTGATAGTCTGTGGACTACTATTTTGTAAATATAGACTGCATAGCTTTCATATGAAGCAAATGTCACGATGTGTCAGCTCTAAAATGTCATATTAGACTAAGAAATGGTAAAGATCTCAATTTTATACAATAAATATATTCCATCTTAATATAAACAAAAGAGTTTCTTTATCTTTGAAGATAAATTTCTTGTACAAATAGGTACTCTTTATGCGTTCAGATAATATTATTTTTTATTTTCGTGTGTTTCTTGATATTTCCAGAAGATAATATATCTTAATTGTTACACATTTCCGTAGGTAAAATAATTTTTAGAAATATACAGTCCATTTTATTCTTTGTTAATAAATTCTTAAATATTGTTTACTTTTCGTTTAAATATTATGATTTTTTTTTTAATATTTTAATCTTTCCTTTCTGTCATCTCAAGTATTTCATTATTGTAGACAGTTTTGCTTGAATTAACTTTAATATATCCTTAGCTGTAGTGTAGTGGTGGAATTTAGAAATTCAAAATGTCATCCTTTTCATTATCGCGCGATCCTTCCGGAGGAAATTTGTTCAACAAGGACAGCTTTCGAGAATAGCAAAATTTTCCAGGGAAATTGTGTTCGCACGACAAATTTCACATCAATAAACGTTCGCATATTCACAACGCAAGTTCGGCGACAGGAAGCCAGCGGCTCCTGAAGTGTGACATTCGAAAGGGACGGGCACGCGTTCATTCATCAAGTATCGAAATCCCCCGTCATAAAGTTTGACAGGCTCGTATATTGGAGTCGCAGCAAGTACTCGGCGCCGTGCCGCACGCATACTCTCGCTTTTGATCTATTGTCAGCCGGTAGCGCTCGCGATAACACATGTAATATCTTGTTCGGCAAGTTCACCAATCCAACCTGTCAATCATCACGAGCTCGCTGCCCCGGCACGCGTTTCGGGAAACTCGTGCTGCAGCTGCAACCATTCGAAATCAACATCTTTTGCGCTTCCTTTGTTGTAATCAAAATCGACATTTATAAATTGATTTCAATAAAATTAGCAGTGAGACCTTTCAATAAAGAATAAAGTATATGAACATAACAAATGTACGAAATAGTCAAATTAATGTCCAAATTTACGTAATGATATTTTTTATATGATTTTTTATACGATTAGAATTGATTGATTTTACATTTTTTTAATTCAATATTTAAAATATTTTATTTTTCAATAAAAATTTCAGCAAACTCTTTTACCTTGACTTTTAATTTAATACTGGGCTATAAAACGGTTAAAAAATTTTGAAAAAGTGTGTATTATTTCATAATACCATGATTACCAAAACGATTATGATTTACGATGTAAAAACTTATGATGAAAAATTGCAATCGTTTTAGTCGATTATATAGTCCATTATTATTCGAAAGACACTACATCATCATCACTTTATTTGTGTGACGTGATCTGCTCAATATTCAGTGAAAAAAATCTGCATCGATATTTTGTAACTTTCGTTTCGCTTCATTTCGACATCGATGCTGCACGCGTCGTGCCAACAACGCAATAAATTTACAATACGCTAGCCTCCCTTCAATCCCTGATTAAATTAATGTTTTTGAATTCATAGCATTCCACGTCGGCAAGCTACAAAAATCAACAAAACCTTCGGACAACCAGGCAACAAACCGTTTGCCGTGTATACCGCGCGCGTTTGCACGGCAATCGAATTGCAGAACTTAACAAGCTTTCTTCGACGGTTTCCACGGTTTCCACGGTTTCCACGCAGCTGTCCGCCCCCGCCACGGCCGTGGCGCACTTTCCACCCTTCGAACCATCGAGACATCGATCGCGCCCACTTTCGTCCGGAAACGCCCGGCGAACGCGCGCTCCGCTCGCAGAGTGGCCGCTTCCGGTGCCGGATGAAAATTAATGCGGCACAGTTCGTCTGCATAATTAATTTATAGGGCGCACCCGGTCGCCGCGGTCGGCACATTGGCCATCGACGTTATTTCAAACACAGCTGATTACTCTGCAAAATTGACCGCAAATTTCAATTATTTCTCGATAAACCTGTATGCGACCCGGGGGCTATCCGTTTTGGCACGTACTATCTGCGCATTAACGCAATTACGCACGTCGGCCATGCTTGGCCGTCGATATTTCGAGTGTCGAGCCGCGCCGGTATCATTTTTTGATAACGGACTATGTAAACGCGGCGTAACGGTAAACTCCGCTCGATGAGATTTTCAATTTGATCATAAATTGCAACCTTACCGAAGGGACCGGTTACCGCGTCGCGGAACCGTCGTTGTGCCATACACTGCCACCGGACCTGTGATTATCTTTATTGCCGCCGAATGTTACACGCGACACAACGATACCGCGCGCCGTCGCACACAGAACGCGAAATTGTTGTTTCCTCCCTTGAACGTGGTGCTCGCCGTAGTTGCTGTTATTGCCGAACAAAACGATATTTCACCCACGGTTCGTATCACGACACGCGTTCTACCCTTTGCTAGCGCGCCTTATACGTACACGTTAAACGCGTTATTCCTTTCTGTCATGACGTGAAACTTTATAGTAACATGTGAAAATTGCACAGACGATTTTATAAATCTATCGCGAACATACTGTGAGACTATGTGCAAAAGATGACGTAAACGAGGTTACTAAAAAAAATATGGGAAAACGTATTTCGATTTGTATTGAAAATCAACAATTTAAAAATTGATCGAGGAAACGACATTTGTAAGCAAATATATCAAAGTTAATGCTACTATATTAGCGAGAGATTTTACAGCTAGAAATAATAAATAAGAAAAGAATATATAGGTAACGTGGTCACAAATTATCGTCATTGAATATTGAAAATAAATATTATTATGCTATTTATGTCATATGTGTATTATAACATAAAATTCATTTCTTTTATTTTCTTTTAAAATATATCTTAAGTTGGATTACAATGATATATTTCTCTTATCACTGTATTATAATATGTAATTTTCTAGAAATTTTTAGAATTTGACATATAAGTTTGATTTATAAAAATTAAAAATATCTATTTCTTAAATTGGGTATAAATTTTCCTTTTTTTATTATGATTTGTGTTGTTATTGTATTATGTTATTGTATTTATAATCGTGTATCAATGTTAAATTTTTTACTTTTAAGTGGAAAGTGTTTAATATAAAGCATTTTATTGGCTCGATTGTTTCTCGTCTATAGGATCCAATTACTAGAGCGAAAGAGAGAGAGAGAGAGAGAGAGAGAGAGAGAGAGAGAGAGAGAGAGAAAGAGAGAGATTGTCATTAGGCTGGAAAGTTCCTGCTTAGCGTTTAACGTGTTACGAACGATTAACCTAGATTGTGAATCTAATTAGGGCTGCACAATTAAATTCCTGCGTTATGTAGCTACTCGAGATAATATTCAATGCGAAGAAACTGACGTGGTTTATAGATAACTGTAAAGTGCAATAGAATTTGCTTCAACTTCCGCGAATAATTTTCTATACATTACTTCTAACAACTATTAAATTGTATAATGATCTTACTAATTTTATTAATCGCAGAAAGATGAATATTAGAAATTACGTAAGATATTTAAGATTGACGAGATAATGTTTGAATCTGTTATTTCAAATAATTTTGCCTTATTATTTTGACATATATAAATAGAAAAGGATGAAATTATCGTGATTAAAAAGTATTCTTATTGTTAGTCCATTATTAAAAGAATTTAATATTGCGTTTTAGTAAATATCGATACTTAAATTGATACTTAAATTGATACTTAAATATATATTCAATGTTTAAAAAATTAAAGAGATTATTTAGTGAAGAATTGTTTTAACTTTGCTTATTAACATAATTTTCAAAAAGTATGATTCGTTTTGAAAATCTAATATAATTCAAATAAAATAATTAAAATAAAAAGAAACTCTCTGTGTTTAGATTTTTCTTTGCGTTGTTCTTCTAAGACATTTAATTATATTTAACATTTTTAAATATATTATACATATATTACATACATTTATTAAATCTAATGTATATTAACTCTCTCAATATACACACGATTTCATCCTTTAGTACACATAATTGGGTCGTTCATGACCTGGATTAATTTTCATCATTTTAACAAATATATATTAATTATTAAGTAACTCTATATATTTTAACATCTTTAAAAAGTATTTGAAAAATTGTGTATTTAAAAAAATTGTATATATAGAAACCCATTTAGTTGAATCAATTAATTTCTTATTTGGATATGGGCAAACAAATCCTTGGTTGATGCAATAAAATACTTTAGTTGAACTAAACTAAACCATTTGGTTATTGTAACATTTTACTTGTTTCTGATAAATAACTTTAACTCAGATATTAATGTTTATCAAAAACAAGTAAAATATTACAATAAAGGTTTTAGTTCAACTAAATTGTTTTATCCATATTCAAAATCCATATTCAAGAAATTAATTGATTTAACTAAATGAGTTTCTCAATGTATGAGATCCGTTCTAAAAGTATCCGACATCTGCAGTGTATATCTTTGTTCGTGAGCATTCTGTCTCTCCCTCTCTATTATCCGGATTTGAAAACGAAGGAACTAAAATCAATTTGCACATTTCTGTTGCAGGTGAACATCCGGCGGCTATGCAGCATGGTGGAAGCTGCGGCATGGCTCCGACCATTCTACTCGCCAGCATCACCCTCATAATTGCGAACCTGTTAAGGTGAGCAGCCGCGTCGTGAATCGCGCATCTTAAAAACAAAAAGAAAGAAAGTGAAACATGTCAAAAGTCAGGAGAGACAATGTCCAAAGTGAACGCAGCAATCGACGGTCGCGGAACGGTGCACGTTCGGAAAAATCGTCCGGTCGACCGCGATAGATCACTTTAGTTTACGCTTCGCTGTCACACGCTGCGTATATTCGTTCGTCGAGTGCTCGGAAGCCACGACAAGAGAATCACAGTATGGACCGAAGTGCAGTGGACCAAAGCTCTGTGAAGGACGCAGTGATGTGGCGGACGATCTTTAGCACGTACGTTTTTAACACGAAAATCTTTCACAGACTCTCCATTCTTTTGTATAAAATCGTGTTAAATGTATCATGGCAAAAATGCCGAATCAGTCTCAACATCCCTAGTAGTATGATTGAGTGTTCGCCAAAAGAACTTTCTTGCACTTGTGCTTTTTGTATAACTAAATCGGCATATTGTCCGTGCCTCAACGAATATACGTGAACTGTCTAACGATGAAACTGCTCATCTCGTCATTTCGTTGCGAGAACTCTATTAGAATTTGTATTTTAACTAATTTAATAATGGCCTCGTAGTATTCTACGTCAACCGATAGAACGACGCCGTATTTGGAAAGATCGGATTGATTGCATGATCTGTTACAACTGCCAATGCTTTCGAACAGAATATCGATGGCTGGATCCGTTCGATGGCTATGAAATAATTATTACACGAATCGGAATTTATAATCTAACAATTATTATCAACTAGTTGAGTAATAATTATCATTAATTAAGGCTCTTGTACATATGATAAAACGAGTAATGAGCAGGTAGAATTTGCCGTGACCTTGTACAGTACAATGTACGTGCGAAAATTGCCACGTGACCGATAATTGTTTCTCGTCCTTCGATCTGGGCAGTATTGTGTATATAGCTTATATCATTGGTTACGATATAATTGTATGGTACACATACAATCGTATATTTGCAAATATTCTAACTAAACCTTGTGCCTCGGGCACAATTCAGTATCTCGAACGTGCCAGATATTTTTTATATATTTCTTGAGTTATATACGCTATAATAATAACTTTGCCCAGATTTGATTTATTCAGTTTCTGTTAAATGTATAATGTTAATTAATAAGATTGCATAAGGGATTGATTGCTAAAGAGAGAATAATGCGATGATTGTTTCTCAAAAGACTGTGAGAATATCAATATCTTATTGCAAAAATTTTTTGCATCAAATTATAGGTAAAATCCAAATTTTATGATATCAACATTTATTATATGTTAATATTATGATAATCTATTGTTTACAAAATCAAAATTATTATTTACCAAACCGCAGTCTTTTAATATATGACAGAATTGTTTAAAGAGTTGAAAATTTATATTAAGAAATTTTTTGTTTATAACGTTAAAGTAAAATTTTAATCGAGTACTGTTATATAAGTGTAAATGTTTTTCTTGAATTTATGTTCCGAATAGGTATTTAATGTTATTAAACTTGTAAAAGCCTATTTTTTTCTTAGACAAGCATATTTGAAATACAAAAATATAATTTTTAGGAAAGAATTTTTGACTTATATATAGGAAAAGGTTGATATTGCATGGAAACGAAATTAATGTCTACATAAAACGTTATTTCATTTCAAAACAATTAATTTTAATATTTTATGTAAGTAATCGAGTAATTAGAAGGCACGAATGAACATTATAAACAAATTAATTTTTACTTTTCACAAAAAAAAATTTTTTTTAATTTTATATGTTAAAGGCTACAGTCCATTTAATGCTAGAAATGCTTCGAAACATTCTTTGATTAATCAGTTAGTAAAATTCTTTCTTCCAATTTAATCAAAAGTTTCGCAGCATTTGTAGCGTCAAATTGCACACAAAATATAATTATTTCCAATATCAGGAAAGAGTATTTATAATATACGAAGTTACACCACCAAAGAATGGAAAGGCAACCAGAAATAATCACTTTAGTAATAATAGTAGATAGATAGCCTCGATATGTTTCTGTTTGTTTATTGTAAACAGGATTTTTTAAACTAAATAATTCGTTACATCAACACATATGTGTCTTTAATCGTTCGATAATCAAAATGCAATTCATCGAAAGTAATGTTCCTTTTCCAAACTTATATGTCACTTTATTTCCAATTTATTTAAATTTTCTATGAGAATATCAAAGTAATTTTTTTGAAAATCAAAACGCATCAAAATTAATTCACCGATTAATCAAAATATAATCAAGTGGACATCAACGATTATGGATAACGGATGTTATATTAAAATGTAAAGCTCGTGTATAGATAAGTAAATATATGAAAAGATAATACGTAAATATATTTAAATAGGTCAATAATAAGCGTTCCCGTGCGTTATGTATCATGATAATAGCGCGGAAAATATAATTCAAAAGATCAAAATGTAATTATAAATAAAATAAAGGTTCCTTTGCAGAACTTAATTAAAAGTCGCCTTTTACTACAATAAATCACTTAACTTTCTATGAAATGTTGATAAATTATTGGTTATCACGATTATTTATTATTAAAGAATTATTTAATTATTTATTGGCTGTGGTCCATTTGATACTATAAATATTTCGAAGCGTAGATTTCTATTTCCTGATTGGTCAAATCGAACGCTTCAAAGTATTCGTGGACCGCAGCCTATATTATAAAATTTTTTAGATTATATGTGTGTGTCTTATACGATATTTAGTTTTATATTTTTTAAATAGGAAGTTAATAAAATTTTAAAATAAAAACAGAAATAAGATTTTTTGGGGAAAATAATAGATAACTTATTTAATTTCACACGTGAGTCAAATAATTCTGTACATAAGACATGATTTTGTTATTAAAATTTTATTTGTCCATTATTATTAAATTGTAAAGCGATCTTCCGATTTTTTAATATCAGATTCGATATTTCCATCAGATTCTATGAAAGATAAATACTTAAATTATTTGTCCTTCTATATATTTGATTGAATTGATTCAATCGTGATTATCTAATTAAGACAGTTCAGTATTTTAAATGATTTTTCTGATTAATTTCTTTCAAGCCGGTTTTTTCATAAAGAAAAAAAAATACAAGAAAAAAAACGAAATCCTAGATATGATTATTGAATAATTCAACGCACGTAATATAGAATATAGCAGTAAATCATTAGGTAATAGATTTATTACGTAATATAATATGATACGAGTAAAGAAATATATCATAATGATTAAAATGTTAAGATACGATTTATCTTAGAACTCATAGATTTTTTATAATGTTATAGCTCGAAAAACACAAATTAGGATCTATCCGCTGAAGATCATGAAACATTTCTAGATTTTACTCAGAATCGAGAGGAAATATCGCAATGCTTTCAATTTGTATATAATTTTTTACGTTATGATTTATATAAGTAAATCAGGTCATATATATTCCAGACGAAAATTGCGACTAATATAATGCAGAGAAAGAAAGACAGACAGAGAGAGAGAGAGAGAGAGAGAGAGAGAGAGAGAGAGAGAGAGAGAGAGAGAGAAAGAGAGAGAAAGGTTAGCGTAATTACACAAAACGTGATCAAAGTGCAAAGCGAAAAAATTGTTTTAGATTAAAGAATCACTTTCATTGAGCTACTGGTGTGTGTTAAATCAATGTATTTAATCAATTTCAGTTTGATAGAAAAAAAAGTTTATATTCCAACAATGCTTCGCGTTTTGGTGGTTTCCACCGTGATTTTTTTTTATAGCACGAACCGTGGCTCAATTATAAGATTTAAAAAATACATTCCTGTGCATATAACGTAAATCAAACAGAAAAATATCGAGACGATTATTTCTATTTGTAAACTAGATAATCAATATCCGCGATATTTGCATACTTACGGAATGTTGCACATTACATTAGGTAAGAGACTAGACTGCATTGTACATAAAATTCATAATCGATTATGTATCATGTTATGAGAGAACTTAAGCATGAATCAAAAAGACAGGATTAAAAGCGAAAAAGCGACATAGAATACTATATTGTAAAAATATTCATCGACGTGAATACTGTTTCAATAAATGTAATGATGATATAAAAAACACATAGATTCCTATTTCGCTCTTCCTGTTCGACAGTTTTTTATCAAGCGAGCGCGTACCTATTTTTTTTACATATTATAAATAAGACTTATACCTATCATATTATAAAATTTAAATCTTAATTTGATATTTTTATTCTGTTTAGTAGCCAATATTTTTAAAGCTGAAAAATTAATATTTAATTTTCTTATTAATTAGAAGGAAGATCGAATCTGAAAATTAATTTAAACTTCTATCTTAATGGAAGTATTTTTTTAAATTTTATATATTTTTTTTTAATAAAATAACTTTCTGAACTGTATGGATATGATATATTCTGTATTTAATTCAATCTTTATCGTTTTTATATCTGGATTAATATGCATTGATCAAAACTCTGTGCATAGCATTTTTACATATAATATACATAGAAATATTTACATATTTCAGTTTTTAATGAATACACACACCGCCTTTTTAATTAAGTATAAAAACGGTTGATTTTAATTGGTACGCGGTTCATATACCGATTTTTCTGTTATACATGCTGTACATTGCATGTATTTTATGCGTGGAAAATACTACGAGTAGACGATAAAAACGATATTCGTATACGTGCGTACTATTAACGTATAGAAAGAATCTTTTATTTATCATACATGGCTGCTTCGAAACTCGTTATAACAAAATTAACGAAATTGCGGAGACATTCATAACGAAGCCATCACTCACCCTTAATTTCTTTAATGGCACTAATAGACTAATTGCACGAAGCAAATTGCAATTTTAATGGAATATCACGAAATAAATTCAGGGAAATTAAAATGAAACGGCAAGCACTGTATTGCATTGAAATATTTAAACATTAATTTGCTGCGCGTAACTTCATGTAGCAATTTATACGAAAGAGTTATATTAAACATTTTGTTTAGAAAATAAATTAAAGGGATGTTCTCTCTTTTCTGCATTTATATCGCCTAATGTGCTTTTTTTCGTTTTCAAACGTTTTTTTCGTTTTACATTAATTACTTAAACGATAAAAAAAAACACTTACTTTTTTTATCGTCGTCATTTATCGTTAATTATTTGCATGTAATCGCGTTACTAAATTAAAAAAAAAAGGGTGATCGCTATATCCGTTATTTTTAACGGACGCGGTCGAAACGTGGAATCGCAATCACCGAGCGGCCATTGAGCGACTTCCGGGCAGTGAATTCGTGCATTGTCCCGCAGTTTTTCTTTCCCAGTGCACGTGTGCGATGTTTCGCGTCGGAATAACGGTAGATTGGGCAAAGAGGGAGAAAACTAAAACATAGTTAAACGCGATACGCACGAGGTAAGCTCCGGCCATCTACTACATGTACCCGCTGTTTCCAACTTCGTCACGCCGCCGTGACAATTAACGAACGTCGGGACGGGTCGGCGAACTGTCGCACAATCGTCGCCGATGCTGCCGATTGCGCCGGGAAAACGCGTCAAAACGAGACAGCATGAGAATTTCCGAAATCGAATAAACGGAACAACGACAGCCAGCTGGATCGACGGAAGCTGAAATTGGGGAAGAAGAGAAATACCGCTTGAATAAGCGTATCTTGGGGGAAAAAAAAAAAATCTGCGGTAGAGGCGAATATCCAATGCTCATCGTTATTTTTCTTCTTTTTTGCGTGCTATGTATACACGTATGGATGTAATGGATGACGCTGGAAATTGGACACGTGACAATGTATATGCGCAAGTGATTTTAAACGATGCATTAACTTTTTCATTCCAATAATTCCATGCGACATCACTTTTTTAATATCAATTTATTCGCGTATGATGTTATTTAATATACTGTTTCGGAGACCACAAAGATTTATTGAATTCCATCCATTCCAACAATGTTTATGAAATACCTTGCGTAATATGAGAATTGACGGAGAGTGGTTTTTTTTTTTTTTTTTTAGTTATTTTAGGTACCAGTTTTTAGTTAAAGTTTTAATATATTTCTCTCTGATGTAGAAGCAATATTTTACATCTTGCGTTTTTTATCGCCCGCATTTATAGTGTCCCATAAGCGCGCGCAAAAGCATCACATCACCATAACCCGCACATGTATAAACGGATTTTTGTGACAAAGACAAACTACCGTGGAAAGAGCCGGGACAACGTAACGGCGAACTCACGTTTCTTTTTTGGCAGTACGTTCGTTACGGTCCGTCTACGTCGAGGCGTTTACATGAGGTATTGACACGAGATTGTGCAGCGACAGCTAATTTCCGATGTAACGTAGGCAAAAAATTATTCTGCCAATAACAACTGTTTACCATCTTGCCTGGGTTAACGCGTGATTCAATTTCATTGTAACGTATAACCCGGGCCCGTTCCGTTGACCCTTCGTACGCAAAAAGCCAGACCGACCCTCGACTATCGAAAAACAATTAAACGGATAAAATATTGACAAACATAGCCCGATAGACGGCTGATATTTTATCAGCTATCCGAGCAGCCTGTCGGCATCTCGTTGGAAATGAGCGTACGTTGTGAGGGTTATCAGTGAACTGCGTCATATATCTGATCAGATTAAGAAACTGCAATTTTATCGTAGTTATCGCATATCCATTGTCATGATAATCGATTAGTTTTATTTGTTTGAAGGAGAGTGTGTAATAATAGATAATTTTTATAATTATGAGAATATTAACATATGGGTAGACTAAGACGAATTGAAACAATTTTTATTCATTGGAAAAATTAATCAAATTTTGTTATTAAGTTTTATTATAAATATATTCTTCATTTTCACAACTTTGGCTTGAGTTTCATATAATAAAATAAGATATAAACATTATTTCTTATTATACAAAAATCAGAAGAATGAAATTATTGATTTTCTCTGAAATTGAGAATTTACTGTATGTATATTTAAAAAATGCCGGTTATAAGAGAATAATTGACAAATTTAATTTAACTATTGAGAAAAATATGTATAAAATTTATTAACTTTTATTAGCTCTTTTTTCAAAACTATATCATTTCTTACAAAGATATTAATGATGATACTGATGATAGTTCTCAACATTCCACTCATTGTTGTAAAATTAAAATAGTCAAATCAATTTTAATAAAATATGGGATAACTTTCTTATAATTCTTGTTTCTAAATGTTAAAATTTACATATTTGATATTGGTCATGAAAAATTTTTCACAGTCATCTGGAAAACTCAGAGTTCAAAATTCATTTTCTGTGACAACCCTGTTGTGACATTAGTATATATCAGGTTGTCCTACAACGCAAAACAAAACCCAAGAGACGCCAAGCTCATTATCGACAACAAGGGTCCACCATTGTCACGCTAGAAAAAGTATGACAAAGTATTCTTAATTAATAATTCATAACAGTGAATAACAAAACTAAACAGTGTCACATAATTAATAAACTTTGTTGTTAGAAATGCTGTATTTAATTTACTGAAGTTTCTTAGTGAAAAATTGTATGCGTACTTAAGTGTTCGTGAGATGCATTATGCATAAAATAAAAAGTAAGTATAAAAGTAACTTGCTCTCGGCAGGCATCTGCCTTTTATCTTTCCAACGTATATATCTGATTTTTGTTGATGAGTAGAATTATAATTACATTGTTCGGTTCAAACTGTTTAAGTTGAATATTATTAAAAATGACAAAGCTCTTCCCCATCCGTTTACGATGTCATATTTACCATCTTAAATATAATCTTCATTAGCTAAAAGAATTGAATTTTGTACATCTCATTTATCTCAATCAGTTTTTCAGCTACAAACAAATATTCGCAAAATGATGTGTTATGAATTAATTGAAAATAAAAATAATCTCGATTATTTATATTTTCCGCTTTCTAGAAACTTGCTAACATGATGAATTTATGCCGAGAATGATATCATACTTCTAGACATTCTCTCTTTTTTTCCAGAGTAATCTTAGTGTTTTAAAATGTATTTATAACACTGTGTCGCTCTTTTCTGTGATTCTATATGACATCCCGAAAATTGATTAGTAAGTTAAATGAAAGGATTTAGTAGGTGAAAATATATTAATAAAGAACAAAAACACTCTTTATTCTCTAAATTACTTGAAATCTCACTCTAAAGAGTAAAAATTGAACAGTCTTGAAAAAAAGATATGACTCAATTTTAAATTTTAATATTAATATTAAGTAACAATCGCCAAAAAATTTGCAAGTGTACATTAGAAAATCAGATAATAATTTGTTCAAGTATTAATTATATATGAAATTAATATGTTTAATATGAATTAATTAATAATACGTAAAAGATAATTAATTATATATTAAGAAAAAGTTTTTAATATGATATATTTATAGTTTTAATTTACCAACTACTTTTTCCCGTTGTGTTAATTAATATTAATTAATACAATGAGAAAAAGCAATTAATGAATTAAAACTATAAATATATCGGTTTAATTTTATCAAAATACATATTATTTTATTTTCATATAACGAAACGTACTATCAATATATTATAAATTTTAAAATACCTATCGTTTGTTTTAAGCGACTTTCATACAATTTTGGCGTCATAATAAAAAAATTGACATGTATCGACAACAACTCGTTACTGTGCAAACAAAACTAAATAAAGTAAGTCAACATTTAGTTTGTATTTTTAGATATTTTTGGAACAACATAACGTGCATGGTACATAAACAAATAATTGTATAGTATTATTTACGACATATTGTAGAAACAAAATTTGATTTTTTGTAGAATTGTACAATTGTTCTTCTCAGAAATGACAATTAAATGAATCTTTTGCAAGCAGTATGTATGTATTGTATATATGTTCAGGATGAATTTCAATGATTGACTAATGAGTACCGTTAAAAGTCGATCAAATCTATCCATGTGACATACAAATCGAAATGCAGATTGTTTCAACCAAACATATTCAGAATGCAAATTTAAGCAAACTCCAATGTAAATTTGTTGAAACTGTATACCATTAAAATGTGCATATATTTCAATTAAATTTACACCGACGCACGGTCAGTGATTGATCAATTTATAATCGCCAAGTTAATTTTTTACAGACTCAATTAAAAAGTAACATATGTCTTAATTAAATGGGTATTCATCATATATGTATGCGCATATCTATATAATACAAATGAAAATAAAATTATGTTAGTATTTAATTGAAAATTTTTTATATATATTCATCTAATACTTATTATACTTACGTAATATTTATAAATATAAATTTATAAATATAAATTATTAAATTGTAAAATTGCTGTCAATTGTTCAACAAATAATTATATAATACTTGTCGATAAAATGCATGACTATATAATGTTAATGTTACAAAACAGACTATGTAATGTTACAAAATTTTGAAATGTTTTATGGAGGTTGATAATATTTTACTTATAATTATGTATGCTGAAGTTGAAAAGCACAAGTTTGAAAAACGTGATGAATACTCACTGAAATATTTCAAATAATAAAATATGTGAATGCATAAAATTTTCAACAGAACTGTGAATGTAATTGGTGCACTCTATTTCCAATGCCTTCATATTATCTCGTTCTAATTTCACAGAATCAATAATTGACGTAATTACTGATATATAATATTGTATATATCAGTAATTATCGCGCTTCATAATGATAATAATGAAATTTATGCAACACTCCTTAAACAACGTCTTATTGATTTTTAATGTGAATACAGATTTTTCGAAATATAACTTTATAATATAAGCAGTGGTATTTTCACGCAACGATATAAATTATATAAAATCTGAAAAAATTGTTTCTTTATTTTTGATTCGAGATATTTATCTTTTATCCACATTAATATTAATACCTCACGTATTAAAAAAAAAATGATACATTATATTCTTATTTAATTTGTTTTGTTCATAATGTATTGTTTATCAATAATTTTAAACATTTTAAATTTTAGTCATGTTACTAAAATTTACATATTACTAAACTATAATTATAAATAAACAAAATTAAATTTTTTTTTGTGAAATAATAGCTAAAACGCATCTAAAACGCATATCACTCCTACATTTAGAAAATAACAACTAACAAATTAAATTTTTCAGAAAAGAGGAAATACTATTTTCTAATTTGACAGAAAAGTTATTGACTAATTAAATTAATATCAGCAAAAAGAATATATTTTTAACATATTATTTTTGTTATTTATGTGTATATATGTTTCAACTCTTAAAAACTATCCTCTTTAATTTGACGATGTTTTTTTTCTTTTTTTAATTATATCCTTTTTTAATTGTAATAATTTTAATGATCTTTTATAAAGTTAATTTAGTTCATTTTTTATGATTAATAAACAATACTAAGTATTTAACTTTTAACTTATTTATGATAATAACTTAAAGAAGACATTTTTTGTAATTATGTCACTTTTATAGCAAAGGAGCGATATGCTTGATTTTAAAATAAGAAAAAGTTATATTGTTAAACAAATCATTATAAATATTAGTTATTATAAATCATATATAAATTTGAAATTCAACAATATCTATTTTTATGTCACGTTATTTAAAATAACGCATAGCGAAACAGAAAGTCTAAGTTTTTTTTTTATGTAATCGTTGACATTTTATAAATTTCGCTAGCATAGTAAAGTAAGCGGTAGTATAAAAAGAGTCTATAATCTAAAAAAAATCGCCCATTAACCCATTAATGTAGCCGTTAACAATTTGATTTGCCGCAGTACTTTACGTTTCAGATTATATATCTAATACTCTGAGATGGTAATAAAGACAGTATTCTATATAAAAACATTTTAAATGAATTCAAAAATTTAAGTGTATTAAAAACGAATATTTTTAATGAAATAAGAAGAAAAATGCTAATTATATTGTTCATTAATTATTACTGTAGATTATATTACAGTATTATATTATAATATTTAATTTATATAAAGTAAAAGTTTTAAGATAGAGCGCATTAAAATTCACACTACATTTTGATGAAAGTTCGCATTTTCAACTTGGTAGTATATCCTTCGCGATAAACTCGACGTTCGTAAATATTTTAACTGGCCTAGCTTTTCGTGGCAATTTGCGTGAAAAGGGACGCTAAAAGCGAGATTGAACCCACTATTGGCAAGGTACATTCGTTTGGCCGGCCGTTGTTTATTCGAAGTAACAAAGTTGAATTGCCCGTTAACAAAGCAAGATCGCAAACACTTTTTACGGAAAAACGGCCTCTTTTTTGTTTGAGTCACGCACAGAGGTGGATCTGCGAAAATTAGCTACCGTTTGTCTATCTGGCTACTTTCGAAAGCATCTCGATAGCACGTCGATTTAGGAAAATAAAACGAATTTGAAAAAAAGTGAAAAAAATGACATATAAAACGTGTCCAAAAAATCAACTGCATTAAATCAAGCACAAAAAATGTACGGTGCAGGTGCATGTCGTTTATAAAATTCCGTATATGGTTTACTGTATCGGTTCGTATCCAATTTAACATGTATATTTCATTCTGAATTTCGATATTATTATGCACTTTAATATGATATTGTGGATTTAGCACCAGTGCTCGCAGGATTTAAACGTATCAATATGTTTTGCGGTTTCAATAGTGCTTCAAGCAATCCAATTAATGTTTGCGTGTCGATACGAGCAGACAATATTTCGTTCTAATTTCAGTACAATAAATACCAAATAACTTGATTTTTGACGGTTTTTGTTTTAACTGTTATTTTCTCATAATTACATCTCTCCTGTCCACGAAGAAAAAAATTTATTTTTGAAATAAAATGAAACCATAACTTGTATACTTATTATGTCACTTATTCATTAGATCAGATAACTTCTTGGTTAAATTATAAAATAATTTTTCATCTATAACTAATTAATTAATTGCATGCGATTCTTTTTGTAACTATGAATTGATCTCATGTTTTTATACCGATTCAATAAACGCGATTATTCGAATATTCAATCAAAATTGGATGATAAATGGAATAACAGTACATATATATACGAAATAGTTGCTCGTACGAAATCTCACAAGTCGTGTATCGAGTCGCGTGAAACAGAACTCAAAGCTATGTCTTCCAAGATTAGCTTTATCCAAGTTTCTGTGTTGTATCGTGTTGTAAGTAAATATGGCCTCACGAATATCAAATTGACTCTCAAGATCCGTATATCGAATTATATCACGTTTTTTTTTTCAAGACTGATTTTACTTAAATTTGTAAGTAAAAATGCAACGGTAAATACACAAGTCTCAAGTAAATATTAATAGATAAACAACGTTTTACTGCTAGATATGAATTATTTTAATAATTTAATATTTCCGAGAATATTTAATAAAAGTAATCAAGTCGATAGTCGAGTGGAGAGCAATCACGATCGAGCTGATCTTTAATTTGAGCGCAGGTGAAAGACGGGAAAGTGGAAGATACGTGAAATTTATCGTCGGTGGACGATGCCCACTAACGAATGTGTCCCAGAGGGGTAGAACGGGTGGACAATGCAGTTTTCCAATTTTCATCCTCCCACCTAGCGAGTATTCGAGCCCCTGTTCGACCTGACCAGCTAGTTCCCCGCGCGCGTGCTCTCATCCTTTATCATCCGCTACCCGAACAATCATAAAGCATGTTGATTCACGGTCCGCCGTAAATTTAGTGTTATTTTATTCTTGCTTTAGCGTCGCTTAAGCGGCACTTTTAACGATCCCCGACGTGCCACTTAAATTGCATCGTGCCTCGTTAGATGTGAGATCGTACTCGTCGTACTCGTTGATTTTTCTGCAATTGTCTATCATGTGACATCCACTGACATTCGCCAATTTAATTGCATGTCACACGATCTAATTAAATGCTACAATTTCACGGGTTTCTCTTTATGCAGCATGAATTATTTGTCTTCTTTCTATATATAAGAACGTTTAAATTTAAATAATACATTGACATTTTACGCATTATGAATTTTTCTTGCACACTTCATGTATAAATTCACCAATATTGCATTCTTCTATTGTTATTTCGAATTTCGTGTGGAAATTTAGGATTTTTTTTAAAGAAAGAACTGTATGTGCTGCTACAATATTAGAAATTTCAAGCACGCAAATGCTGTAGTTTGGATCTGAATACACGTCGGACGTTACGTTGACACGACTGGCCGAGTTTTACAGTTTGTATCACCTATCCTGCGAAGTGACAGTTATATACGATTACACTGAGAGAAAAGCTGAACCGGTATTCGTTCCGGTGACGGTGAGCAAGTACGAGAGGTGACTGAGACAGGAGCCTCGTCCGGGAAGAGTTACTACCGCTGCTACCAGTGCTCCTGTCCGAACTTGAAAAATAATTCAGCACGAAGTAATGTCCTGAATATAAAATACGTATAGGACTCGTCAATTTCAAAATGGAAGACGAAGTCTGGGCGGGAAACAGCCGTTTGCCGTATTTTTATTTACATTTGGCCTAGTTTAAATGTAAGTCAAATTGTAATCTTCCCGAGGGGAAAAAAACCCGAGGGGAAGATTAAAAAAACCTTTATCTTCAGAACATTTTCAGAAAGCTGAGATTAAAGATAAAGTTAAACATTAATCTTTTTACTTATATTTATTCTTCGTTTAATTAATATTAATAATATTAATAATATTAATCCAATTATATATGAAAAAATAAGAGATCAGAAGAGTGTTAATAATAAAGCTGATTAAATATATATATATATATATATATATATATATACATATATATATATATATATACCTACATATTTTGTTTGGATTATTTGGTTTGCTTTTTATAAATCATATAGTATCATGTAGCATCAAATTGCTTTTTTAAAATAACTCTTATACGATTATAATAAAACTTCATTGTTTTTGCAAATATTAAATCTGAAATGTATATTTAATAGTAAAGCGACATACTTACAATTATAGATACAAATTTTATCATGTCTAACTTAATTGATAATTATTTGGAAAATATGAAATGATATAAGAGTAGAATTTTCATTATGAGTATTGTACAGCTTTACATAGGACATACATTATATATATAAAAGCATAATTATGCATTCGTTGTTCTTGAATCGTCTTCTGTTGAAAAGGCAATTCACCTTGATCAAATATGTAATCGTGCCTGTGTCACACTGTGACTTTTTACCCACATCTTATTTGTAATTCATAACACATCAAAGCACTACCATGAGAAAGCTTACGCCATAGTGGAATTGCGAATTTAAGGAGAATTATGTCTTCGGAATTTGCGATGCATGACAAGAGAAATTGCTATAACGCATCCATGTTCCCGCATTTGACAAATTCGAATATGCGACACGATTTTCTTTTACATATCGGAATAAACATGAATATAAGAGAACATCATCTTATTTGATATTTATAAGAGAGGCTGAAGTATAATTCAGCTAGTGATTATGTGTTCTAAATTTATTCCGTGCAGATATATAAATCGAATAAGAATTGATTGCATATATATTATCTACATAAAATAACTTTTATCTGATTCTATTAAAAAATATGATTTTGCAATAATAAGAAAATATGATAAAAAAATATATGTGTATTACATTGCCTATATTTATATAATATTACTAATAGAAAATTGTTTTTATTTTTTTCTAGTGCAAAATTTTATGATTAAACATAAAAATAAAGATTATAATCATTATTTAGAATCAATACATACCTTATTTTGTTGCACAATCTGACAAGACTTTTTTTTTATTAAAGGAATATAAATAAAGTAAAGAGTTAGATACACAGTAGACACATATTCTTAGGAATTTCATGAAATTCATGACGTATTCTCCTCGAACCTTCGAACGAAAGAATATAGCACGATACACGATATCAAATTACCTCCGCATCCTTTGGCACTGTGCGACTGCTTTAATCCTATTGACTTTAAGAGTTGTGCTCAAAGAAACGCCGTGAATTGCGAAGAGGGCAACGAAAAGAACGTTCCAGAACATTGAGATCAAATGGAGTATCGCAGGTCATTTAATGAATTATTTGCGCACAAAGCTAAATTTACGAAACAGTATACGAGGAAACTTGTATAAGGACATTTTATCTTTATTTCCATTTGCGTGAAACTCTTTTTAAAAGAGAATGCACTTTTCATTTTATGCACAATCGGAAAATTGAATGGATATACAAAATTTGTTGTAATTGGCAGGAAAAAGTCGAAATTTTTAAATACGGTCAGCGGAAAAAATATATATTCTTATCCAAGTAAAAATTATTATTTTTTTAGAGGGAAAGAGAGAGAGAGAGAGAGAGAGGAATTTATTTATTTTTCTTATAATGATTATATTATTGTAAAAGAATATAATAATTAAATTACATACAAATAATTTTGTGTTTATTTTTTTCCTCATGTGAAATTGCTTCTTTGCAACAAACTGATTTTATAAGTGTGTGATCATTTAAAATAAATACTTATACAAATACGTGTCATAGAATCTATATATCGATTACCTTGCTGTAATCAATTTCTCAGTTACAAAGCAATAATTCATAATTTTCACATATGGACATTCTTTAAAGTCTAACTAATTGTAATTATTCTTCATTATTTTTACAAATAAAAACAGATAAATGTTGATTTTCTAGAACTTGATATATTAATTATTCACCTTATTTTCCTTGAGACTGCATTACGCATTATATAAATAATTACCTTATTTATTTTATCATTAATCTAACTTATTTTGATACAATTATAATATATTCTATTATATTTTTAAGATATTTCCCGAGTTAAATCAAGCTTTCTATTATTCTTTTTTTGTACATACTTGCAATTATTGTAGAAGGTAAATTCGAATCCTTCAAATAAATCTTATCGCAATCCATTTTTGGATATAATCTCTTCATTTAGTGTATCATATTAATATAACGCAGTTTATAAATTATGTTCTTAAAATCTATAAAAGTTTATCTTAACAATCTAGATTTGCTTGGTCGCGTTTTAGGTACATTTCAGCGTTGGAAACGGCAAGAAATAAGCGTGAAATACTGTCGAGTGTGCACTAGAGCAAGAAAGTTTGGCTGTTGCGCGCGAGTATTAGAAACCATGAAAACGGAAGCAGAAGTCCGGGCCAGTGCCTGACGTCACTTCCGGAAGAGACGTATCCGGCGTCACGTTGCATGGCTTCCGTGCGTTCCCCTGTAACAGAAAGGCAAAAAAGGAGAATCAAGTGTCAGTGCTACACTCGTCAGCCGTACTTGTATCGTTCACGTAATCGTATGAATATTTACGAGTGCTGTATCAAATTAACGAGGTTTCACGCGATATGATCTAATGAGTGTCATGTCGGCAGGAACTCTTCACATGAGCAGACGTTGAAAAATTACTGTATTACGATATTGAATCTGAATATCATGCGCCGGAAATCTTGATACTTTTTGAGAATAATGACACCACCCACAATCGTAAATCAATGTCGCTTCAAGATTACGGGATTATGGATTTTCTCGTGTTACAAGAGATCCATTAATTATTGCGTTGTTTGAGGGATGTCGATACGCGTTTCTCTACCGTTCTTTCATTTTCTACTACTTAAATTTAATACGAAGACCAATTTAATGCAATTTGCATAGCAAATACCACTAATTATCAGTTAAATTTTTAAGATAAGTTTTTAACTAGTAATAAACTTATTATATCAACAAGATCAAATATAATTCGCGTAGCAAAAGAAGAGATATTATTATTTATTCTAAATCGAAATAAATTGAATAATTCTTGAAATTTTTTTGTACTTAATTCAAGGCAAGCAATTTCTCGTATAACTACATATAACGAAATAATTACGAACGATCTAATATTTAACAAATCCAAAAAAATAGCGGTGACGTTGAAACTCGCACATTGTGCGATGTATTCAATGATACATTGCGATACGCTTCGCACGTATGGTATCGAGAATGTGTAAACGCAATCAGCTTGCATGGGGACAGTTGATTTTGTCAAGATTGAATCTGCAATATTTCCAGTCAAAGCAACGATGATTGCGTACGTCACAGGAAATTCAAAAAGGATTAGTAAATATTTCAATCAAACTGCCATACTATATTACTCCACGGTGTTGGTAGAGCGATAGGAATAAAAGACTTCATTTTGCATTTTCTATTTGCACAGTGAGATGCATCTATACTAGATCGTTAGCGTCGCTAGGTGATGTAGAAAGTAGTTAAAATCTTAATGACGAAAAAAATCCTTAATTCCAACCGCCGCGGCCCTTTGAAGTTTAGATCCCAATCGCGCCTTCATCTTTACGAACATTAACAAGAACGAAAACTAAACTTTACGAAGAAACCGGTAACAGGTACTTTATTTTCTGAAATTACGCTTTTAACGACTTCTTTGATTACGCAGCGTTGATCCCTTAATGGCTAGAATACGTTCGCTTTGTGGTTCGCAAGTAAACTTCACGAACCATTTTTTCTTTCGGTGTTCGAGAAAGATAATATCGATTTTTAAAAAATAAAAGAAAATCATATCAACCCTAAATGGGTCTCAATATTATCATAGAATAACGTTCAATTTAGACGCGATAGTAATGAACCAATATGAGACAGCCCTGCAGTAACGAGGTTTTCGATGAACCGCGCGTATTCAGTAGTATAAGAGTCAACATGGTCAGTCATATTGCATAAGCAATATATCATCAAAATTCCACCAATGTCTGAATCCAGGCACGTGTACTCACTAATTACAAATTAATAATTAATTTCTTGATACGAATAACATGATGTATCGCGAAATGTAAATTCAATTCTACGATTATGCTGATCAAATTATCTCATTTAAATAAGTTTATCGTTGCAAAGAATATTGTTTTTACTGCTACACGCATAATAAAATTGTATTAACATTTCTTTTAAATATTTATGCCTTTTTAAATTTATGTCTATTTTCAATAATATAATAATATAATAATATTCTAATGCTTTTTAATGATCTATTAAAAATATGACTAATACACGGAAAGAATGCACAGTTATGCGCTGAAATATTTAAAAATAATTATTAAAATTATTATGTAGGACGCTCACGCTGGTTGCTAGAAGAAAATTTTTTTGCAGCATTGCCCATGCTTGAATTTCCTACATAATTATTTTAATGAGCCAACAAAGTTATTTTCAAATCTGTATCTTAGCTCGATTTTTAAATATTTTAAAATTAAACGAGCAAAATTGTTTCTTCAAATAATGTAGGTTTTCTGTATGTTATGTATTTGTTTATATTTGACATAATAAGGCGATAGTTATTAATACGCATAACGTAGAATTCGATGAGGATCGATGACGATCGACCATATCAATGACGATTTCCAGAATTCGAACGACAATACGATGCCGAGACATGCCTGCGTACAGCCAGAGTATGCGTTCAGGTATTCGTACGAAAGCAGTATGAATCGCACGATCGATCGAAGCGAGCTCACGATCACGATCGTGAACATTACCGTCCGTGTTAGTGGGAATGCGACACGCGTGTCCAGGCACGCATACGCACCGGAACTGCACGCGACGTCGGTCGGTTAAAGCGGAAGCAAAATCTTTGCACGTGCGATCCATTTACATTTGGCAGCACAATAATAATCTATCATTATTGGTTTGTGATTGCTTACACGGCAAAATTTGGCAGCATCTACTTGGCATCTCCTGCATGGACAATTTGAAATACAAATGACGTGCAAACGCGTGATTATATTACTCATTACTGTTACATTAGTCTTACCAACTTTGTGATAATTCAAACGTTAAAGAAATTCTTTTTCTCTTAAATTATTTAAAAAATATTTTCTGTTCTCATATTGAAATTGTTATATTAATTAACATTATTGTATTAGGTGTTGGAATTAATTCGTAGCGTTTTACAAGTGATGGGAAGTACTTTCATTAATGTATTTTTTAATGCTCATGTGAAATAAATAACATTCTTTCATTAAAAAACGCTACGAATTAATTCCAACACCTAATAGAGAAATAAAAAATTAATTCAAAGATATTGCAATTTATCTTACTCAGAAAAATGGAAAATTGATATTTTAAATAACTACAAATAGCTACTGCCGTTAGCAAAATTTAAATTATAAAATTGTTTTACTACAAAATCATTATAAATATCAACTGTAACTTAAAATTATCACATGTAATTTTCTTTATATGAACAAATTGAACGATAAAAAAAATTGAAATACTGCAATTAATCGTTGATAATTAATTAAATTCTCCCAACCATAATTTCTTTATTAAACTTTCCACAATTTTCTATTAATCTTGTTTTTCCAAATATTTCAAACCTTTTATTATTCAATGCCGTTTTCACACTCAAAGTATTTAAGCTCTTCTGAAAACTAACTGCGATATATTTTAAAATAACACGCGCTTAATTATAACGGGATTGATTATCGGGCTGAGCGAGAGCGGAATTAAAAATTAATTTTCAATCTGCGATAGCGGTCCAGTAAGGATCGTATAACCCATGCAAATAGTTTCCCTCTGAAGTCAATAACTTTTTTGAACGACCAGTTTGAAAAAAGAAAGGACAATCGCCACAACGTAATAATTAAAAATTCAACAGCATATTAATCAATATTCATGATTACATATATAACGTCAATATTCGTGCAAAAATTATTTTCTTAATTTAATTTTTGTGCATCACTTATTTAATTATTGACCCAATTTTTAATGAAGTATACTTCAGCATATAATAAGTGCGAACGTGCTCGCATTATAGCCGCGCGGAATCATAATGATTTATGAGCGTTGGAAGTTCACAAGTAAGTTGCACTTTAACTCATCCGTTCGCTCTTAGCAACTCCTTAGACACTGTCTCGGAAACTGTCCGCTTGCGCCAGAGAGTTACGTCTAAAGCGAGGTAAAAGAGTACAAAGTTATACAAAAAAATAGAGATCTCTAGTTAATGGATGCACAATGTTCCGGCTCTCTCGCATGATTCGCACATGTAAATTCGTGAATAATTACTCTCTGCGCGTAATTAAAAGTAGATCTAGGATAAATAATTAATCCAAAATATTTTGAATGTTTCCCTACAACAAACGAGGAAGTTAGAAGATTAAGGACTTAGTTTAAATCCCCGTTTATAATCCACTCTATAGTTAACCGATACGAGCGCTTTAACTAACTCCGAAGATATCTGTTAAAGTGTACATTGTCGTATTAAATGAAATGAATGGATCCCACAATTTAAGAACTCTCATCGCGGCGACGTAGATATGAGCAGCGAACGAAAAATTAACAGAGTTTAAAGTCGAAGCTGGCGGATTTCACTTTGCGCAAGTATTTCGGTTACGAAATTTAATAATATCGTACGTTAAAAGGACGCGACCCGTAAGAGGAACAGAGAGCGTGAGCGATAAGAAATGAGAGGAGAGATCCAGGAGAGCAGAGAGTTTGGAGCCGTGGTATAAACGACAGTCTAGGGAGCTGTTAGGTATTAAACTCCCTGCAAACTTCCGCAGTCCGTCGTGCTCGATATATATTTAAAATATCTTGGAAGTATCCATGAATCGTCTAGACTGAGCCGGCGACGTACAGAGGCTCCAGGGATTCGTAGGACGTCGGAAAGTGATATCATAACTCGCTACAACGGCACGAAATGTCCCGATTTGCAGAATCACATTTAACGCATATTTACCCTCCTATCGTTTCTTAAAAGATTTTAATCGATTTTCTTTCGTAAATATTATATATCAGCAATATAAATCTTTTTCTCCATTCATTCGTGTTTAACCCTTTGCGTATAAATCTAGATAGCTAATCCGATCGATTTTTATTCATGGAAGTTTCTCAAAATTTCAAAAATAATTACATTGTATTACATTTTTATCTTTTTTTCCAAAAGTAAAAACTTTCGTTTTAGAAACTTGAAAGTATGTTGGATTTTTAGACATTTTTAACCACTATAAAAATACATGAAGATCGGACGTGAATTATTTAGATTTATACCCAAGAAAAGGTGCTTGGGATAAGGTATTTTCATATTGCACTGTAAGTATTAATACATATATGTATAAATATAATATTCTTCGCGCGAGCGGAGAAACATTTTAATGGTCGCAATAAAATAAAACATTTTTATGGATCACGATGAAAAATTTGCAAAGAATCGTTTTAAATACATCGTGCTCGGTACCTTTCTTACGCTCTCGAAAGTCAGTTGCAAGAGAGGCGAAAGAAGGCAAGCTCGAAGTATCCGAAAAAAGAGAAACAAGAAGAATGAAGAGCCGCGCTTAAATCGTGAAATTAAAAGGGGTCAAGAGAGAGAGAGAGAGAGAGAGAGAGAGAGAGAGAGAGAGAGAGAGACGTTTTCGACGGAATCCTCGACTATCCTTTGGTACTCTGCCGACTTTCTGGACGTAGCAGTATAGCAAACGGACAAGATTGTACCGCTGCTACGTAGCACAAGTGGCGCGAAAACTCGACGATGAGCAATTAGGAAAATTGAATTCCGGTGTAATTAACTTTCTTAATTAATAGGATCGCGGAATTGTATCTTTAATTTGACCGACCATAAATGCTGTTGGCAGACGTGCAAATGTTCGAGTGGTAAGTGAGAAGACGGGGAAAGAAAGAGAAATGATGCTAAAGATGGTCAAGGGGAATGCGAAAGAGCCGCGACAGGGTGAGAAGACAGGGTGAGAATGCAGGGATGCAGGTAGAACGGGGGTGAGGCGTAGGACTACCGTAGGAGACGGCGACGTCGACTGCGACGCCGGGATGGGGAGTCGCTGTAAGTTTTGATATATGCGCGACATTATTTACGATCGCATAAGAATTAGCTCAGACGGCCGCCAAAGCCCATCCCCCGGCAAGAGCCAGCGCAAAAAGACCGGCATCAGCCGCGGACTGGCACTGCACTCGAGACGTTTTTGCACACGACGCATTGGCTTCCTCAAAAGTCGTTAAATCCTGCGCCACATTCGACAAATCGCAAGCAAATGGCACTTCTTGCAGCACGAATGTTCACCGGAAACATTCACAAATATTTGAGAGGAGACGATAATGCGAAGATCTATATGTAGCAGCCTCTTCTAAATTAAGGCTTCGAAAGTTTTATTTAATTGACGAAATAACTAACAGAAAATTTTTAATTTGTAATTTGTAAAATATAATTTAGAATTGACTATATTTGATATACCATTAAACAATAATAATTTTTATTTTAGATTAGATGTATAAAATTGTGTTCAATGTGTGGGTAAATAAGATTTAATAATTCCGCCTTATCTTATTTATGTGTTTCTAAAAAAATTTACTAGCCTTATTAGTACCATTAATTATCTACTGTAAATTTATAACAATTTTCTAATTAGTAGCCATTTATAATTTTAAAGAGATATATTCAAAGGCTATTGAGTTAAAAACTCGTGCAGAAATATTCATTGAAATGTATATTTTAACTGTCCTATATAACTTTTGCGAGAAATATTTTATATTTTGTTACGCTTTCAGAAAATTGTTAATTAAATTAATGCTCGTTCCAATAAAATCCCATAAAATATTATAGTTTGCTTGTCGCTGATTCATTGGACGGACCTCAAACTTTAATCGGTGATGCGAAGATTTTTAATGACTTTAATTCAGTTCTCTAATCTTGAGAAGCTATAATAATTATCAGCTTAGTCCCGATTATCAGTAGATGCCAATAATTAATTGGAGGATGATCAATTATTGGTTATCCTCACAGCATTCCCGAGACGGCCGAAGAAAGTTTTCTTCTCTCTACCATTTTTCTTCGATAAGATTGAACACAAAGTTTTGATATAATCTCGCTAGGTCGACATTGTTATACGGAAAACCCATGGATTGTTTTTGAAACAATTTTTAAATTAGTTTAGGCGATCTTGTGAAATTATACGAAATATTTATAATACATTGTGCGTATCTTCAATTTAAATATTTAATTCAACCCTAACGTCAAAATCTGTAACATAGTTACTGATGCGCCAACTCTGTAAAATTCATTTAATTTATATTAATTAAAAAACATTAATTAATTTCAAGAAATCAAAATGACATAACTATAAAAAAATGAATACCAACATATTTTAATAGAAGTAATTCAAATTTGCAGATGTAACATAAAGAAAATTGAATTGCTTGACAAAAAAATTTATAACTGAGTGGATTATTTAATATCCAACATCAACTCTGAAAGGTTATAAAGTATTAATATAAATCAAACAATCCAAAAATTGACTAAATAATCGACTAAATTGATTAAATAATTAAATACAGATTTTGAGTTGCATCTCTTTGTATTCTATCATAAAAATCTATTTGTTAATTTTAATTGATAAGAGAATTTTTATTTATGACTTTATTTCCGCTTCTCGTACATGATATTCGCGTGTCATCCAGCAGTAGTATTTTCGCGCAGTTTCGCTCACATAAAAATGCCCACTGTCCCGTTTAATCCCATCGCAATGGCACTTCCTTCGGACTCGGCTCGTCCGTGCCGATAAACTGCGCGAATTCGCAATCTGCAAAACTAGAAAACAAGTGGCCGGACTTCTGATTTATCGTCGGATTCTCGCGCGGCCGTGCGAGTACGTATCGTGCCTGCGGTTGATGTATCGTACGCGTACGTACATACATATGAGTGAAACGCTATTGCAAAGTGACTCGCGATCAGACGAAAATTCAGTTTTGCGATACCGCGCGCGAGTGGATTTAACAGGGTTCCTTCTATTCGTCGTGTGTGCAGTTTTTTCATATCTCTTCATTCCGAGCGGTTCAGCAGATTTACCTTTATAAATTGCGGAATTATACATACAACTGTGTATCCTTGTATATTATGCAATCGCATAATATACAAGAATACAGTATCGCAAAAATTAATCTACTAGATATTTAATTATCCTACATTTTTTCCAGTCATGATACCTCTATAACTTACACACGCGTTAAGTACTAGCGTAACGAGTAAATGTACAATTTATATGTGTTGCTCGGTCCGGGGTAGCAACGAATTAATTCCGTATTCTCTCGGAGATTTACTCCGACGTACACGTGTATATATATGTGAGAATTCTACACGGAGTCATAATTTTACAGTATTTAAACTGTGTTTATGACTATATAAGTAATAATGAGATTTCATGAGCTACGTCAAGTATAATATTATTATGCTTTTGCTCCATTTTTTATTATCTCACTGTATTAAAATATAATGAGCTTTTATTAAAACCAAATTGCAAGGCATTCAAGAAAAAAAAACTTCATCCTTCAAATTCTTTTTAAACCTTTAAATTCTTTTTAAAAGTGTATTACACGTAAATATGTAATTATTAGCACAAATTATCTATTATAATATATATTCAAACACTTGCAAAATTTTATATTCAATTAACCCTAGAATTTATATTGAGTGATATAATATTGCTATCAATACATAGGTAATTTTACGTACAAGCAAATAGGACACTCTCAATTAAGGATGTATTTCAAGTGCAATCTCAAAAAGTAACTGGAATTGGGAGGGGGGGAAGTTATATAAATATTTTATATAAATTAAAATGAATGTTATATAATACGAAGCAGTTCATTAAAATCAATATTTATATTTAACATGTGTTAATAAATATGTTAAATATATATTTGTATTTAACAACACAATTTTTAAGTATAAATGAAAATTATTTCATTTTATCTTAATTATTAGGTGTTGGAATTAATTCGTAGCGTTTTACAAGTGATGGGAAGTACTTTCATTAATGTATTTTTTAATGCTCATGTGAAATAAATAACATTCTTTCATTAAAAAACGCTACGAATTAATTCCAACACCTAATATTTTTAAAAAGCATATCTACTTCTTATAAAATAATTTTTTATACAGGTTTTAAATCAGCAATAAACTTTTTGTTTATTTTAAAATACAATATGGAAGAATCGGAATTTTTTTCATAATTTTTTAGTTTTATTAAAAAGTACGTGCAACATTTTTAATGTAACATCAAATTTTCATACATTTTCTAAGGAAAGAAAGAATAAACACATTCAAATTCAATCAATGATGTAGAGTATGTAAATCCAGTATCTCTTCATAATATTTATTAATAAAATATATTTATTATTAAAATATATACTAATAACACAAAATTGCTTAAAAATTAAAATTATTTCGCACTCTTTGTTATAACTGACGACCAGGAACTCTAAACAGATGTATCATAAATTGCAATTTTATAAGCTTGTACCCCCGTTTGTATAATTATAAATTTATTATTAAAAAAAGAAATTACATTTTAGGTCAAATAGACCCAAACAGATCAGCAGAATTAAATAACAATTCTAAAAGACAAGTTCAAAAATTACGCAAATTATTCAAGAAAACTTAAAAAAATTGGATTCAATAACATTAATAATTCATACATCACGATATATCTCCCAAATCCTCCGTTATATGTTGGTCCGTGATATTCGATTTCCACATCCACCACGATATTTACGTCGATACACCCTCATAAAAATCGGACGATGCACTTCGCTTAGTTACGCTCGGGCGAGACGGTTTCCTTCGGGCGCGTCATAAACCGCGTAAATCCACAATCTACGAGGCCGCGAGTCATCCAAGTTTTGATTTATAGTCGCACGGGACGAGTTTCGCGTGCGGATAGACACGGGGTTAGATAGCGCGCACGCGTGCACGCGCGCACACACGCTCTTGGGAAAAATGCGACTCCGTGCGCCACAGGCGCTTCCTCGCAATAACCTCCGAAGGGAAATTCACGATAATAGAGACTATCCACGTGAATTTCGCATGCAAGTGTCCCCGCGATCCCACGGCGTCTGCCTCCGGGCTCTATGCCTTCCCAGATCCTCGTCCTCTTCCGTGCCATTCGTTTCATTTCATCCGGCCTGTGTTCGCATACATTTTTCAGTTCCTACTAATGTCTTCATAATTTCCGTTACTTTTACTTTGTTACCTTATTATTTTCTTCTACGTTCGAGATTGAGAAATAACGCGTTACTTATAATAATGCTGTTATCATTTTCGTTATCTTTTTTTTACTGACACTCGTTACTTTTTTTCTGTTGATAACATAATGTTATTATATTTTTATGGTAACAAATTCAGCTGTTACTTTTATTATAATCCCTTATTATCTTTATAACTATTCGATAGATCGCATTATTTTTATATATAATTGTCTGGAAATATTTTATAATAAAAATTTAAAAATATCGAAAAACGTTTCGTACTTAATTCCCTAAGCTGCATTCCGATAATCACTGTCAATACTGAAAACTTATAGTTTACATTACATATATGTAAGTGAATTATAAATTGTCAGTATTTGCAATAAATATTGAAATGTACTCTTAATAATGACATTGACGCTTAAAAACAATGTTTAACAAAATTTTTAATAAAGTCCGCGTTACAATTTAATTTTCTAAAAATAAGCATATATTAAAAATAAAAATAATATTAGGTGTTGGAATTAATTCGTAGCGTTTTTTAATGAAAGAATGTTATTTATTTCACATGAGCATTAAAAAATACATTAATGAAAGTACTTCCCATCACTTGTAAAACGCTACGAATTAATTCCAACACCTAATAATATGAAAAATCATTAAAGATTTATTAGATTTAAATTTTAAAAAAATTTGCTATGTATAGACCAACTTAGAACTTTAAATTTTAATATTGATTTCACAATTAATATTGATTCTTATATAATGTTTAAATTAAAAATTTTTTAATCTAATCTTGCATATCTTGCTTATCATTACAAAAAAGGTAACGAATAAAATAATGAATCGTTACTTTCCAAATAACGATAATGATAATGACTTATCTTTTATAAAACGTAACGATAATGTGTATGTGTACATGCGCGTGCGTGTGTGAGTATGTAATAATGCATTATTTTATAAAATAACGTTGCCAATCTACTTACAGACGATTGTCATCCGCAAAGAAAAATTGGTAAGAAACTTTTCGGTAGGAAACATGATTAAAAAGTACATGTGTAAATCTATACTCAATTAAAAAAATGTGTTAAAATGTGTTAAAAGTGCACGTTATAAAAGGCGAGAGATGGAACAAATAATCTTGTTCTTTTTTGTATAATACTTCTTTGACTTTATCGATTATTTAAAACTCTTTACTTTCGTTTTCATTCTTCTCCATCCCTTCGCATGTCTCTCTCTCTCTCTCTCTCTCTCTCTCTCTCTCTCTCTCTCTCTCTCTCTCTTCTGTCACATTTATTATTCACTCAATCTTAAAGAGAAAAAAGTAAAACAAAATAAGACGTGCAGCGAAGCTTGAATGGAGAGAGGAAAGTAGCAAAGAGAAAGCAAAGAGAGAGAATCTCCGCTTATATCTACTTCTTTCCTCCGCAAGTTTCCTCCTTTCTCTCAAACTCCACTCCCTCTTCGTCACCGTCTTTCTATCTATGAACCGCAATTTTTCTCCTTCCGCAATTCCTCGTACTTCATCCCTCGGATATTCCCGCTTTTCGTCTCGCGCAGGAGTACATACACGCGCCCGAGCAAGCCCAAGCGGTCTTCCGTCTTTTCCATCCCCTTCGCAATCCCTCCTCTCCCTCCCGACCCATCTCGTCCTTCCGCTCCTTTTCATCCCTGCCATGGCGACCGAGGGGCTGAGCTAGACAAATAGCTCCAGCGTGAAATACCGCCGCCTCTTTAAAACTTTAAAGTGTTTCAAGTAATCCTAAGGCACGACTTTACATCATGCTTGTACCCCGCGGAGGATACACGCAAGCGTAGAAGGAAATAGAATATCGGCGCGCTCGGTGGGCTTCCGGCTACACTCGTAGCACATCCGGCGACAGCGAGATTTCCCGGAAGATCCCAAGGCACATAAGTATACTGTTATTATATCATTATGTTTCACGAAGTGTATCTAATATACTTTTATACATTTTTCTATTATACCACGTTATTTCAGTTTCTTTAACCTGTTTTGTCTCTTCCATTTTATTTTAAACATATATTTTTATGACATATACAATTAGTAATTATAAATATATATAAATATGTGTATATAAATATACTTATATATTATAGTAAAATTATTTATGGATATTGCTAGTTTATTTTCTCGTTATAATCCACATGAGTAGTAAAAGACTGAGACTAACCTTCCTCAACGACTAAGCTGACAGTGGCTGATCGACCCTCCGTCGGCCTGCATGAATAGTTTCCAACGTCATCTTGAGTCACCGACGCCAAAGTCAACACGGATACTGTACGTGCCGCACCCTTTTCGGTCTCTACATTTATTCCTCCGCGCGCTGCCTGGATGAAGAGTAAAGTACAAGTGTGAGTTCAATGATGAAGTAAGTAACAGAAAATCTTTTAAGTACTTATTTGAGAGATATAGAAACAAAAACTTTCCATTTTCCATTTTTTTATTTCTTATTATCCAAAATTTATAAAACTGAAAGAAACTACGGATTGTGTTGTTAATTTAAGTCTTTTCTATTTCGTCGAATTGCATATAAAAATTTATACATTATTCATGTTATAAAATTTTATATATTTAATATTAAATAAATTTGAAAAAAATTTAAGTTTTTGTTTCTAACATCTCTCACATATCACGTTTCATGTTCGAACTGAGATTTTATTATCTAAATGCGTATTTTATGTATACTAAAAGCGAAATATAATATTTCTTGAATCAATGCAAACTATCATTTACAATATAGAGATAAGTTGTTTCGTAAAAATGAAATAATAAAATGGTGTGTTAAATTGGCAATGCATAAAGTCACAAGTCGCAAAAAATCGTTTATTGCTTTTAACAAATAAATCGTCAATTACAATCGTAAGACATTATTCCGATAATAAGCTTTAATGTATATTACAATTTTTAAACATTTTAAAATGCAAAAAACGATTTATGTTATAACATTATAAATAATGTAAAGAATAATATCGCTAAAGAAGGCTGACGAGTCTCAGATGGATGTTTCAAAGAACGCGAATATTGACCAAGCAAGATAATCGCGAGCAGTGCATCTTGCACCGGCAAAACCGCGTCGACCGCCAACAGCTTTCAATCATTACGTATCGCACGAAAGAAACAGCCGACGCAGGCTACCACGCAAACAAAAATGTTGAAAGACACGGTTAGAGACACTATATGATCCACATCCCTTCGCGTCGAGTATGATGATATACGAGCGCCCCTTTTTTTTTCTCCTGTCCTTCTCGATTCTCGGTCGTCAAACAGAAATTTCATTAGAGCGACCCCGCGTATCCAGCTGAGGCTGCATTACCTGGAATGTTAGGAGTTTGTTATCCCGAAGCCATTGTACACCCCTGATGGGACGGGTCTGATACGGCGACAATATGACGCACCTCAGGGTGATCGTCGACCCTGATGGCACCCTTTGCTCCCGGGGACCCATTATGTCTGCCACCGGCGCTGTACTCTCGTAGCCTGAAAGTCATGTTCGGACAAATATCATGCGGTGGTTGAAGCAATTGAATGACCGCGTCGTGACAAGATTACGCGTATATCCGATGGTTGAGAGGGAGTAACCAAGATGCGCCACGTCGCGACGGTGAATTTCTCGATTGAATTTGAAGATTCGGATAAGATCTTGATTTGAAACGGAAATGCACTCGGAATCCCTTAACCGATGCATTGATTTAAAAGCAGCAAGGTTTGTCGTACTTTACTTTAGTACACACGCATATGTTAAACATTTCATATAAAACTAAAGTTTTATTTAGATGTGCTTGTTTATTTGCATTGCTTATTTCATAAATATATTAAATTGATATAATATTAATTATTTTTGCATGTAAAAAGTTATGTTCCTGATTCGCGCGATAGGTGAACGATACTTCTATTTATCAAAAATGATTTCTGGTCGTTGATTACAATAATTATTAAAACATGTATTTATTAGCAGACAAGCAACTCTAAATTAATTAATAAATCATTATTGTGGAAGCCAATATATTTGTGGTATTTCTATATATTTAAATTAAACATGAAAAGCAATGTAACATAAATACTGAATGTCATGTATCCGCCCGATTAAACTATTTCGGATATTAACATTATTTACGTATGTTTTATGTCAAAAAAAAAAGTTTAAATGGAAGAAAACATTTTTTTAAGCGCATATATTGCTTTAATATGTAAAGAGGTTTTTCCTCGATTCTGGCGAGCAGTAAATGTCGAAATAGCGAACAAAGAGCGATATGCACAAAGAAATTTGCAATTTTTTAATTGACAATGTTACAACGAGCGTGATGTATCGTGAATACTCTCTAATTGATGCAATCTGTTCTCGGATTTTAATATCTCAACGAACGGGATTAACGCACTAGACTTCCTCCCGATGGAAAGAAACACTCTGCGATGCCGAGGGTGAGTGCTTTTGCGCGCTCTATCAAGGATACTCGACAAATGTTATGTAATGATTTTAATTAATGCCAACGTTACATATCTACTTTCATTGCGCTGGTGCTCCGCCGACGCGGCATAAAGTACAGAACGCTGAGGTAGTAAAAAAAACGTATAATAACGCGCTCACATGTAGATATATCGTCAAGCTTGTACATTTTAATTTAGAAAGCAGGGACAAGTATTCGTTTAATGCGCTCGCGCATTATACAATACTTGTCCCTGCAGCACTGCAAGCATTAGTCTTTACAAAGTGTATCGTAAATTACTTCGACTTGAAAACTCTTCGGTTCTCCATTATACATACGATAAATTGCAAACGGGCTTCCCATTATGAATTTTGCTATGTAATGAAATCCCATTTTCCTTTTGTAAAGGATCGCATCTACGCACGGTTGCCTTTCGTCTTATCATATTCATATCTGAGAATATCACGCTAACTCCCTTTCAAATTATATACAGAAATAGTATATATACATACATATATCGTCGTAAGATAATTAGCGTAAGCGGAAACTTAATGTGTAGAAAGTTATACGGATTTGAGTGATTATTATAGAACGTGTATCGAAAGTAGCATACAATGGTATTATAATATTAAAATTATAATACACTAAGATTATATCCCTTCCTTCAAAAGTGACTTAAAAAAATCTTCAGAAGAGAGAAGAAATTATTTTTCAAAAAACTTGACAGAAAATTAATGACGATTCGAATAATTAAAAAAAAAACATTCTTAACATGATCAAATGTAATTTTTGTCATTTTCGTTCCTTAAAGGATTATTTTGAGTTGTGACGATTTTTTTAAACCCTCTTTTTGTATCGTAATGATTTTTTTATAAAGTTAAGTTATTTCACTTTTAATGATTGATAAGGTAATATTTACTTAATTCATTCATGATAACTCAAAGATCAATTTTAGTTGTGTCACTTTTAAAGAGAGCGATATTTTCTGTAATTGATCTTAACAAGTGATGTAAGCTCTCTTCAATTAGATTAATAATTCATCATCATCTCCGAAGTAGAAAAGAAAAATGGCCAAAAGTGAAGTTCTCCGTTTTGTGTAAAAATATCGGGACTTTTATGCATTATTCAGTACGAGGATCACGGTTGAGACTCATTTAGCGGTCCAACTCCTGTCTCTTAGAACTCTGAACTCTCGGCGGCTGACGAAGAAAAGGATACGAAGAAGCCGCGGTAGGACCGCGGCGGATTAAAGATAATCCTATTAGACTTAAATGAATCCGGTGACGACTACGTTCTCTCTAGCGAAATATTATGTTATGCTGTTATTACTGTAAACTCACTTGCTGCGGACGTCTTTTTTGAGCACGATCTTGTTTGCTTTTTTGTTGCCAGAAACTTTTATAAATTCTCTTATGATTCATCAGTATGATCCAATGAATCGCGAATATTCAAGTGCGGATTCAATATGTCGACATGTTGAGCATGTGCCGGATTTTTGGGTTATCTGATTAAATATGCTTTCTAATTATTTCTTCCAAAAAAAATTAAATATTAAAATAAAACTTAATGATAACATTATTATTAGTTATAAATAAATTATGTGTATTATTAATGCGCTAAAACATACATCGCATATATCATGCAATAATATGAGATTGTAATAGTTTTTGAATTACAACGATTTAAAGTTAGTGAATTGTCCAAAAATTGCACGTTCAAATATGATTGGCACTTTGTGTTGTACATACAACACTTAAACGTGTGAACTTTTGGTATGATTTACTTACTTTAAATACTTATAACTCAAAGATTATTATACCTTGATATTTTTTAATTAAGATTTTCATCTCAAAATATTCGAGAATCTTGGAAATCTCTTTAAACGTTATTACAATCTTTACTGAATATACACATATATATATATATATAAACTACGATTGCACGGAGAAAAAATTTACTGTGCCATTATGTAACATTATTATTCGCATATTCGCGGCGCGTTGTACTCCCATTTTCTTTGTTCCCCTTATTTATCTGTTACAAAACTTCGACAATATAGCTGGCAGCGATCTGTGACTATCTTTAAGTCTCGCATATATTGTGAACAAAAGCGAAAGAAGAAACTTGGCGCGAGTATATTTATTAGTCCGGTGAAACTGCATGGAGAGTGTTCTGAGCGGAAACACGTCGTGATATGAAAAGAAATATTCACGGTCGCAACTTCGCCATTAAGTTGATAGTACCACAAAATAGGTCAAAAAATAAGATAGTATTTCAAGAATAAAGTATAATGTCAATTATTAAATTTATATTTCATATTTTGGGAACAGTAAGAACCTTTACATTTAAAAATGCTGAAAAGATCAAAATAAAATCAAGAAGTACTACGATATAGATCTTGTTTTTGCAACATTTGCGAGTTTTTGTCGATGATTTTGAGCAGTATCAAAAATAAGCTCCCTGATATCGAGGGAACGCAGCTTCTCGTAATCTGCCGTTCCGACGTAAATGAAAAAGCGTAGACTCTGGAACATCGAAGGCGTCAAGAGAGAGGACGACGTGTCTGAAATAAAACGACGTTACTTAAAAAGAATTATGAAGCGGCTAAAGAAAGTTCGCAAGAAGAATCGACGACGACGGATCACGAGCGTCAAAGCCAGGATGGTGTCGCACTTATCCTTAAGTGATTGATGTCGCTCGATTCTACGAGAAAAATAAAAAGAGGCTTCTAATGATTTTTTAAAGGATATTCGATGTACTATGACGAGAAAGTGTCGGATTATTAATATATTTATGAAAAATGTGATACATTATTGACATGGGCGCTCAATTCATTATATTGAAAGCGAGATTTTATTAATAAATTCTACTTTTTCATTTTCATCGTTAATGTATCTACTATGTTTATCTTATAATAAATTTTATATTTTGTAAAAGAATAGCTCCAATAAAACTAGAAATAATATTAAATCTACGATAACCTATGATGATCGATAGAAGTTCTTGGACCAACGGGGAACTATTGTCTTTAAATATCGAATATTGGTGATATGCGAATTAGAAACGGTTGAAGCACTTTGCCAGTTACATACGTATGCTATGCAGATCTGATAATAAACTTTCATATAATGCACCCCCTAGAGTTTCACAGAGTATTACAGAGAACAACAGAAATAGCGCTGTTTATTCGCCTAAAAGTTTGCCAACAACCATCTAAAGCAGTAAACAGGCATCGTGCATACGTTGTAATGTTACGCTTGTAAAAGCACAACCTAATCTTCCGCCTACTTTATTGACTGTTGTGTCTGATTCATAGATTTTACATTCCCAATGTAGGTACGATTAATGTAAATTTTAATAAATCCGACGTGATCAATTTCATACATGTTTCTGATTTGTGATTTTCATAAAAATAAATAATGCAACTTATGAAAAAAATAAGATAAATAATGTATAAAGATATATAAGGCATGGGGCAACATATTATTAATCAGTATAAAATAATAATAGAAAAATATGTCATTTTAATAAAATTTATGCATCGTTTGTAGGCAAATAATAAGAAAATAGTAAGAAAACGTATTCTAATCTAGTTTCTAAAGTATCCGCAGATATAAATAATTCAATAACTCGTAAATAAAATATTTGAAAATTTTTAAAATTGCGTTAATCATATTATTTACATTGTTGCAGATAAAACATTACAGTAAAATGCTAAAAACAGAATTAATGGCGACAGTGATACTTTACAGTGGATGGCTTACATTTGTAATGATTGTATTACAAGAACCTGCGCTTTCTTTGCTTGATAATTATCAGTAAGCTTAGTTCGCTGTACCTCGCGGCTGATTAATCGCGCTTTTTCCAACTGATGCAATCTTAACGACTATTCAACCAGTGCTTTCGGTTCCGCTACTTTCCGAGTGGCGAAACAAAGCGGAAATTGCCAGTCGCTGGCGATGAAAGTTATATTTTTAAATCTCTGGATAACTGGGTCAATCTTTGCACCCGAGGGAATTTTACAGATTTATACAGTAAATTTTTTTTATTGTGCGGTGATGTTCCGATCGTATTTTATTACGTTCATCATCTGTGGAGCGCACACCGATAGAATGCAGAAACGGATAAATTCGAAAGAAGAAGAAAAAAATGCATCTTATGCACCAATCTATAGTCCGCTAAACTTTCGACGAAGTTTTGATTGCATAATTGTACGCTTGTCCGAGTTTCGTACCGATCAAGGAATTCATAAAATAATTTGCATGATATAATTTTAAACTGCACGATACAGGCGCTCCATTTTATATACACCGCGCACACCCGATTCGGCTAATGCTGATTACGCGGAAAATTAATTATGCAAGTCTGCGCAAAATATTATCGCTGATATCACAGACAGTGAAATAAGTTTAGCGCCAATGAAATTAGAATCACAACAAAATGCAAATACGCGCGTACTGCAACCATAATAAATTTCGATAATTAATTTCGATTATTCAAAAATGTGAAAGATTTAAATAACAATGCGAATCTTTTAAAGCAAAATGTATGCGATTCGACAAATTTGAGCAAATACAATTAAAACGGAGAGCTTGTTCGCTTTAAAAGTTATAATTACATTTATAACGACTGTGTATACAAAAATTTGAGAAATAATTCGTTTTTTATTATAATGTATATTTTATGAAAATCGAAAAATTATTTTAGATATTTCTACGTTATACAATACTTTCAATCAAATAAACCGTATTTCTATCGTTTCGCTTGCTACAGAAGTGAAGCTGTTACAGTAAAACGCCTGAATGCTCACGATGTTCTATATAATTCACAAAGTTTAATTTACCTTTTGAAATTTTTATCGCTATTATACCGACGGTCTGTTCACGTTTCAGTCGTGTCTTTAAATATACGACTGATTTGATCGGCGTGGGCTGGAACTAAAGGAGCGTCACGCTCATATATGTCACAAACGCGCAAGCCAGAAATACGCGTCACGTCCGCGGGATATATATACTTACTTATACGTGTCTGCTGAGAATGTGGCTCGTCATAGCCCTCTGGTTTGTCTGGATCTAGAAACACAAAAGTTTTTAATGATGAAATATTATTGTGTCAGTATAAAGCAAAAAAAAAGTCAATCGTGAATTCTAATATAATAAAATTATTTTGTATTATTTTATACAGTATGTATCTATAAGAGACAAGTTATTTCGTTCTTTCAAGATGAATTATATGTCAATTATATGTCATTCATTTGCTACAATGATATAATTCAAAAACTGTTATTTTGCAATTGTTTACAAAAATATAGAAACATAAGGAAAAATAAAAGGAACATATATTTCAAAAAGAACATATTTTTATTTCTATACAATCAATTATTATACCAAAATTTTTAAATTAATATTTGAAAATTTTAATAATTCAAAACATTTAAATTTATTTCCTGGAAAACTTTGTTTTCTGCAATATATCGTTATTAGCCTTATACTAAATGATAATATGTCAGATGTATTTTTAATATGCTAACTTTTATGCTAACTTTTATGCATTTACGTAATTGCATTACGTTATTATAGAAACATTTAATCGTATTTTCTTAAAGTTTAAATAAAATTGTGATTTTTATTTGTATGAAAACAAAAATCTTTCTATCGTAAATCGTCGTACGGGGAAGCAAACGTGAAGGACGAAATGTAAAGTGGAACGACAATCACCTCGCACAGAGAGCTGCACTGCATACATGATCTTCGGTTCCGTATTGACCTGGCACTCGTACTTGCCAGAATCCGTCTTCCTGGCGTTATCCAGCCTGAGGGTCCAAGCGTCGCTGCCTGGGGTATGCTGGGGTCCGAATCGCGCATCTGAGCTGAACGAAAAATTTCCCGAAGTAAGAATATGGAGGTCCTTGCTCCTCATCCAAGAAACCTTAAATAAAAAGAAAAACAGTTTATTAGAATGAAAATATTTCGTGGTCTCTAAACTTTGTGTCTCATCTAAATTTCTTAGATGGATTCTCTCTTAGATTTTCTTCTTTTCTTATTTCATTTAAATATAACAATGCAAGTAAACAAATGACGCAGATACGATTTTTAAAAACCATTATTTTCAAAATAAAGTTTACAATTATATAATAACGTTAAAATTCGATTAAATTGTATGATATAAATTTGTTACAAATATTTAGCCTGAATAGTTAAATATTAATTGAATGCTTTTATTTCAGGCTTTTCATAAATATATTTTATTTCCTATCATTCATTAATATTAAATGCAAATAATTTATTGCAAATTCTGTACATTCAGTTTAAATGAAAAAAAATCCTAAAATAATCTTGTTACATGTGTATGTAGAAGTTAAAACAAAAATCCTGGTATTTTCAATATTACATTTCTGGTTCAGATACACAAAATTTTCTGGCAAATAGGAATTCGAAAAATGCGAAAACTCAGAACTACCTATACTTCTCTTTCGTTGCAATGCAACGGTATAAAGTAGAAATGGTGATATAAATGTCCACTGTCCACACGATAATAATGGCTTTCGAGAAATGTAAAATTACCAGATGTCATTCTATATGTCCAGTTTCAATCAGAAAATCCAAAAATAATTTATATATATATATATTAGGTGTTGGAATTAATTCGTAGCGTTTTTTAATGAAAGAATGTTATTTATTTCACATGAGCATTAAAAAATACATTAATGAAAGTACTTCCCATCTCTTGTAAAACGCTACGAATTAATTCCAACACCTAATATATATATATATATATATGCAAATATTTAAATAAAAAAGTCCGAGTATTTCCAATTATTATGTAACTTTTTTATCCATATGCAAAAAATTTTTTGACAAATAAGAATTCGATAATGTGAAGGCTTGGATATACCTATACCTCTCAAAGATCCTTCGTGCAAATTAGGGATGGGAATATAAGCTCTCGGGAAGCGTAAAGTTGCCAGACGCCATTGATGATCCTCATTTGTCAGTATGGTGTCATTTAGCTGATATGTGAGACCTGCGGACGCCGACTAACACGGTCTTAAAATCCGAGATGTCTTACGTGCACTAAAGCGTATCCCGATGTGACTTATTTCCCTCGCTCCTCGTATTATCCGAACACGTAAAGCGTCGTGTAATACATAATAATACATTACGACGTGATGATAATAAAGTTAATGAAGCGGAAGCGAGAACATGCGGCGCGAAGGGTGGTAACGCGACGATGGGCGTAATGGCGCTAATGGACGCTCGATTACTCGAACGGTACGCAATTATTATTAATTATCATCGATACTGTATCAGTGATAGCATTTTAGCAGTGACCGGCATTCTCTTCTCTTCTCGTTTAAAAACTACTCCATTGAAGTACTTACTAATAATAGGTAAAAGATAATAGATAAATAACGAATGGGACTGATATTTTTTTGAAATTCAACTCTAATGCTATTCTTAGAAAAGTAATTTTGATTTTTTTTTTTGATAATACTAATCGTAATACTTCCCAATCAGATAATTAAACAAATTTAATAGTCTCAAAAATATCTATTTACAAAATAAAAATAGTTTTCTCCAAGAATAAATTAAATATAAGTAAATAATAAGTTGTCTATAAGCCTCCATATCGTTAATAATATAACAATATTATAACAAGTAGTAGTTTATACTTAACTTCCACACTCAAATCCAGAGTTAAACCATTTGCAACTTTGTTGATAAATATAAAAATGTTAATAAAAATATAAAAAATTTTAAATAAATATAAAAGATAAATATAAAAAATTTTAATTTTCTATGAATTATCTCCTATTGCGGAGGTTCTATTTAATATATTTTTAATAAAAATTCTAAAAACGTTATGTATGTAACAGATGTTCATTCTAATTGCAGAAATAGTCCTTTTATATAAAATATATGTTTTATATAAGATATGTATATTTTTTATAAACGATTTTTTTATAAATATTTTTTAATATTACTAATACTTTCAACAGAAATCTGTTTGAGTATTGTATAATTTATACATGAATGTATTATAATGTACATTTCCTATTTCGTTATAGAATTTTTAAACAAACAAATGGGTGGTGAGTGAAAAGGAATTAAAGAATATCTTCGTTTTAAGCCAACCGCGAGAGCGTCAAATAATTCCTTTTGATTATTCATTCTCTTTCTCGTCTTTTTCCTTCTCCTTCGTTATGTTAACGTCGAAATATCATACAATCTATTTTTAAAATGTTACTAATACGAATGAATCTCAAAATAGCTCCATCATCCGTATTTTACTGATTGCATTCGTAAACATGTGTGCGCAGCACTAAAGCAGCTAATAATCGCAAATGTTTGAAGCAATTATGATTTTAATCATTATTATAGCTTCTACGGAAATTGATATACATAGAAAATATTGCTGCAAAACATTGAATAATTTATTCATCGCGTGATTCTCAACGTCTCTACGTACTTTAAAATTAATAATTCAAAATGTGAATTTATTTTTGACTATACAAAACTTAATAAAATAGAAAAAGATTCGCATTTATTTTTTTAAGTAATATGATCGAAGAATGTAAGATCTCCAGTAATAAATTACGATATATAAATATATACAAGTATATATATATATATATATATATATATATATATATAAACTGAATATATTATAATTAGTTTTCTTAACAAAGCTTTAGGTTGCTCATATAATAATTATCAAAATTTACGATAGCGAAATATTTTCTATCAGCAAATCTTTTTTTTGTGTTACTTCACCTTCTGGAAAAAGTAACTGATATCTATCCTTCAATTTGAGTTTTCTTATATATCTCTACATGTTGAGCCTTCCTAATGGAACATTCAGTCTCAGCGGACATCCAAGGACGAATCGAAATTTTTGCGAGTGCAGCATCGCCAGAGCAAAAGGTGCAATTCGATGAATATGGTTACCAGACAGTGCTTATCCGATTCTCATATTTTTCGGCACTCGGCCGGCCAAACGGTCGGATATTAGATATCCGGTTATCGGCTGGTAGTCATTTCCGGTCTATACTCAGTTAGCATTTTCCCATCGGCTATTCCGCGAGGTACCTCACCGTGTATTAGCTTTGTCGAGGAACACCCGGGAATAGATGATGCTCCTGATTTGTTGCTATTCCGGTGTATCGAAAAAGTTATGCATTCATGGCTACAAAAACATGAGACATCCACTACCACATCAGTTTAGAACGGATTTTAATAACATTAAAGTACAATAAGTAATAAGGCGATCATTGTGCCAATTTTTAGTTTAGTAATAATAATAATAATAATAATAAAACTTTATTGAGTGCAACTGTTATTAACATTGAATGTAAAATAAACAGATAAAAATACAGTAATATTTGATATCGAATATTAAGCAGAGCGATAGCTAAGCAGCTGATTTGAAGCCATACCTGAATATCAGAATAAATAAGTTTTAGATTTTAACTGAACAAGCAAATTCAAAACAAAATTAATATTACGAATACATAAAATACAGGCAGACTATCTTTGAAGTTCTTGAGATCCGAAATGAAAGATGTTTACGAAGATATAGAAATATATGGTGTAAAATATATTTATTATGCAATTATATATCTGTGCGTTTTATGTAGATATATATCTTAAATCCTCGAAATGATTACTATTCATTAATAGGGAATTTTTGCAATACCGTTTATCCAAATACGGTGAACGCTAAGATCAGGTTCTTCTTAACAACTAATGAAGAAAAGAATAATGTGACTTTAACGTCCACCATATCTGGATTCATTTTATTGCAAAAACTTATTAATTCTCCAATAATACGGTAGACTCATGGCTTCATCTATTTTACAGCTTGCATACATTGTTTAACAGAGAGGAAAATATTTCTTACTACATTATTTCACTTCTATTACACATCTTGTATATTGATCTTGTACATTGTAAATGAATTAATACAAAGTAACGGGTCGGATCCAATCCTGTTTTCCTGAATATCTGAACATTCATCTTGCCATTAGAAGATTGGAATAATGATGTAACAATTGTCGTAATCTTAATTTAAGATTTAACTCATAATCTTAATTTAAAAAATTAAGTCTATTCTTTAAGAAAAATGTATCTTAGGTAGATTTAAAAATTTCTTTTTATACGAGAAATTAAATCACGCAGACTTTTCTTTTTTCGATTCGTCACTAGCAGTGCCGTCGAACACAATCGAGAATGTCCCATCGACGTGACATCGAGACTACGAGAAAGTCCAATAATCTGAACTGCAAAAAAAGAAGGCAATAGCGCATAGTCTCGAATATTCCGTCGGCGTGGCTGTGGGACTCGAGATTTATCGTCGTTATTAAAACAAGCGCGGTGATACACGAGCGATCTCTGGTCGGGCGAACGTAGACATTATTCAAAGGGAACAAAAGAAGTCTAGATTAATCGGTAATTAAATCGACGGCGGAATACCGCGGGTATACTGATACGCGCGCTCCCACGACTTGCTTCTCCCGATTTTATCGGCCTGATTCGTGGGTTGATGCATTTGATGTATTTGATCATCGATTGCGTGTATTGCACGGTTTTAATGGAGCGTCTCGTTTTAATAATAAAAATAATCCGATACTTTATAGCGTCATTATAAATCCTTGCGTAACGTAGATATCTGCGATCATGGAAAAATAATCTGTTTGAAACATGCCAAAGAGAGATAGAAAAATCAAACTCGTTAACCCGGGAATAGTGGACGATTTTTATATACTAGCAATAAAATGTAAAGCTCAATCTTTCGTAATAGTTTTCTTTACCGATAACAAATTTATACACATTTTTTTATTTCTTCTTACTTTTTTAAAAAATATTAATAAATTTATAAATTATCTAGATATTTAAAAACATAAGTAAATCTACATTAAAAATATCAAGTAAATCTGAAATATTATATAATAAATTGTCAAACATAAATTGTCAATAAAATACGATTTATATACGATATTATTGATTGTTATATAATAATGACTTTAAATTGAGATGTAAAAAACATTTCTAGTGATCGTTTACATAAAAAAAGGTGGATATTCCTGGATTAATATATATGTCGTCGAATATAATAAATACAAAAAATATTTTAATTCAATAATTTGGATTAATGTTCTATTTCTTCAAATTGCTTTCATTCCTAAAGAAGCACGTTCTCGTCGCAGTCATTCTTGAATATAGAACAAGTAACGGGTTTTGTGACACGTACGTGCAACGCAATATGCTTATGCATAAGTGACGTAAGGAATGAGCAAATCTATAATTAACTGAAGGTTTCTCTCGTTGAATACACAAACACGTAATGATTCCAGTGAAGCAGAACCGGTAAAGGATGCGCCGATGAGCAGGATCTATGCGTAATGTGCTCTGTGTGACATGTATTATTATCACGGAAGCATAAATTACGACTAAGAATTTAATTATATGCAGATGTATCACATATTCATCAATTTAAACAATTATTCAAACAAAATAAAGTGAATTTGTCGGGCAAATATGCCACCAGTAGAGATTCATATGTTTAAATTTAATTACAACTGGAAATAATCGTATAAGAATCGATCTCCATCCTTCTTTTATATATGACTGCTGGTTGGCTATAATCGGCAGTAAAAGCTAATTTATGAATTTTCACCTCTCAACATCGACGAACATTTGTATTATTAATGATAAATTTCAGACATCCGGAGGACATAGACATTAGCGCGATTTCACATTTGTTACAAATCATGATTAATAACATATGTTAAATAATAATAAGTTATCATCTCCAACACGGATGTCAATAATTTTGTAACGATATTAATAAAATATCGCATTGAATGAGAGTATTAAGAGTGATCGCATTTTATTGTAGAGAAGAATAAAAAGGATCGATTCATCGGGGCAAAGTATAATTTTGTTCCCGACAAAAATTATCGTTAAATTTTGATAGATTAAAAAATTTTTAGAATCATTGATTTCCATAAAAACGTACGTTCTCTTATGTAATAAAAGCAATATAAATATCAAAATCAATTATGATAATCCCATTTAAATCTCGATCAGATTTGCTTCAGAGAGAAAAATATCTCAGAGCCACAGAGGAATCCGCGGCTTTTAGCGGAATGTAGAGCCGCATAATGTAGCGTTCACGAGGGGAGGAGCGAGCGGTTGGTTCGACAATACAAATATACATCAAAATCAATTATAATCATCCCATTTAAATCTCGATCGGACTTTCTTCGGAGATAGAAAATACCTCGGAACCACAGAGGAATCCGCTCTTAGCGGAATGCAGAGCCGCATAATACAGCGTTCACGAGGGGAGAGACGAGAGGTTGGTTCGGCAATAACATTAGAGCGAGAGGGATTTGCCATGCGGCACAACACGTTATACGGCATGTTGTAGCGGGGGTGGAGTATCATGGCATTTGGTTGTACGCCAGTGTGCCTGAATATACCTCGGATGACCTAAAATAGAGCTGGCTTTGAGGTCGCGAAAGAGGAAGAAGCGGAAAAGATGACGGGGATGGAAAGGAGGGGTCACGCGGTTGTGGGGGATGGAGTCGCCGCGGCTGTTAAGGAACGTCTTGGATACGGAGAGGGAGACAAAAGATGGCAATAGAGAGCCGACATAACCGCTTTCATCTGCTGCGTCGGCACCATCCGGGATAAAAATGCAACGGCTCCTGGTCGTTCCAACATTTCGCCGTACCTTACGAGCATCCCGCCACCGCGGCTCGACCAGAATTTTCCACAGGATGGCACCTTATGCACGTCGTTCCGCCACATTCGGCTACCTTCCGCAGAGAAAACCAGCCGTGCGTACTTTGCTGGTGGCTTTATACATTAGGTGTTGTACGCCATCAATAACGCGGCTGAAATGTTTCGCAATTGAAATCCGACATGGAAAACTTTAGAATGCTCTTGCCGTTATTTATTTCTTGGCACGTATTGGCGAATGCGTTACTATTCATGCTATGTACCCGAATATCGATAAAGATCTTTTCTATATGTCGTTTCCTTACTTTAAAAATTTAATTCAAAAAATTAAGTTTTTTAAGAGAAAGGAAAAATTATTTTTCAACTTAATAGAAAATTATTAATTAATAAATAATATCGGCAAAAAGAACATATTCTTAGAAACATGATCAAGTACTTATCTGTTTTATTTTCGTTTTACAATCCTTAAAAAATTATTCTTTTTGAGAAAGAGAGAGAGGGAGAGAGAGAGAGAGAGAGAGTTGTGACAATTTTTATATTTTACAAAATTATTATAACAATTCTGGAATAATTCAACAAAAGTAATGTAACTCAAAATATCACAAACGGTTTATATTTATCTTGCTCAATTAAAATAAAACAATTCTTTTTCAAATTTCGAGCATCAAAACTGTTTAAATGCTTTATATAGACAATTTATTTAGTTTATAAAAATGACAACCAAAATATGTCACTTTTGTAGAAGATACTATAACCTTTTTGAAAAATTTTATTCAATTATTTAATAAAATCTTGTTTCACTTCACATTCCCGTAAGTTGATACATTGCTTTCAATGTTATTTTTCCGAACGTTATAATCACTGCAAAATTAAATTATTTATTTGAGAATTGAAGATATTTCCTAATTCTTATTTCCTAATTCTTACTTCCTAATTCTTCTCAACGGAAGGCAGGTTAACAATGAAGTCAGTCTAAACGAAGATATCCAAGCCGTACAAGTATGCCGAGATTCCATCTATCGGTCGTTGCGACTCGGAAACGGTTTTCACAACCGATTGTCCGACATCATTTATTCTTCCGTTTACCCGGCGAATCACGACGCGACAGTCCTGGATGTGCTTTTGCTCTTTCAGCTAGACGGGTAGTGTCCGGGGGAATGGCGAAAGTCGATGGAAGCACAATGAATTAAGGGAGTTCCTCGTTCCCAGACGCGAGTAGTCGAGCGAAAAGAACGGCAAGGATTGAAGGATGGAATTGGGAGGAAGCGAGCACTCGCACCAAAAGAAAGTCCTCGATGGCGCCATCGAATTAGTGTTCCCCAGGTAAATTATTTACTCCTGCTTCCACATTGACGATAAAAATCGCGACCATCGTCTCCTCACGCGAAAGACCTCCAAGTCCCTCGGTAAAATCGACTCAGTTTCTCGGATTTACATCAAGCTAAAGTTGTTCGGCGAATGCGATAGAAAAATTCACAGCCTTTGTGATCCTTCGTTGCCACTTTACAGTTGAATTCCTCGAATTGCTATCTTGCGGAACGAAATCGCACGATTAACCACGATAAGACGACACGAGAATTTTTTCAGGCAGTTGTTATCGCAATTAGATAGTTTGCATTTTACCATATCGCGAGAACAGATAATACAATGTTTTCCAAAGAAACGCTTGTGCTGGAAAATACACTAACGAAAATTTATCACATTAATCTTGAAATACATTTAGAACATTGAAATAAAACTTTCTACTATTTATCGTTATCCATTTTTACAATGTAAGCCTTTGTTAAAAATACGCTTCTTTTAATAATCTATAGCAGTTTTCGGGAAACTTAAGAACAGTCTTTCCCGACGATCGAAAAGTTGAAAAATTTACGAACCCCCACGCAACTTTGCGCCGCGTAATCCTCTTCGACATTTGGACCGTGTGCCATTTCCGCTCGGCGGAACAATTTTTACACTCGCGCCGGCCAGCAGTTTCTACCTTTTCCGATAAACGAAATCGGATTAAAAAACAGATGGTGTGCATTTTTCCTATCTCCACGGATAAAAAAATGTCACAGCGGAAGTAATGTTTGCAGGCGACAGGCTTGGTCAGGAAGTTTCACGGTGTAAAATTTTACGCTTATAAAGATGACATCTTTCCTTTGGGAAATGATAGTATCTTGAAAATCTCCTCTGCGAATAACAAGTGTTATAGTAATGCAACATTTTAATTAGTTTGTGATTTTTATGGATATACAGCACATATAAAATTATTTACTTTCTCGTAATTATAGTTTGTATATATATTTTGAATAATTTCTAGTATTTAATGCTTATATTATATTTATGAGGTATTTTATCTAAAAATGTAAAATTGAATAAATAAATAAAGTATGTAAAAGATAAAAAAAATCAAATTATTAGGTAATATATTGTTGAATTTTGATTTATTAGTAATCATCCAATTGCGTTTCTATTGATTTCATTTGCAAATTTTATATTTTCTTCGTTTTAATGTAGATTTGAAACTCTATAAACGTCAGAACTTGATTACTTAAAAGTTAATAAGTATTCAACTTTAGAGAAGATTAGATACTTTGCTTTCCGAGCATGAAGAAAGTTTAACTCGAAGCAGAATCTACGTTAATAAAATATTATCCTCGGAATAAGAGATTGTTATCTTCTATTAAGATGTAAAGAGCGAATAAAGTTTCGTGCAATTTTGTATGTTTTATCAATTTTAATAGCCTTTGTAGAAATGCGGAACGAACACATCTAATGTATAAATATTAGTATTCAAAGCTCTAAAATTATGTTCGCGTCGCTGTTAAATTTTATTAAAATTTTTGAAGCATTGTTTTTGTACATTTCTATTATAATCTGATTAAATTCCTAATTATATCCACACATCCCAACCCTTGAGAGTTCTCATATTCAAGCAGCAACCTGTAAATATCGTTCTTTCTTCGTGACGACATCATGGATTCTGCATGCGATTTTGGATCTCGGCTGATCTAAACTAATCGATGGCCAACAGTGGTCTCGGGTCACTGGGCTTTCATCGATTGCCTTTATTGCGTTACACGTTGTGCCAACCATGGCAGTAATGCCATTCGATTATCCGTGTGCCTCTGACACTCCGCGTAAATTAAAATCCGTGTGTACCAGTCCGCCCACTCCGACGACTCGGAGATGCAAGTTGGAACTGGGTCAGAGGGAAACAAAAACTCGATGTTCCATCTTCTTCGCGTCTGCAGGAGGCGCAATCGATGCCGAATGCGTGAGACCGACCAATCAACGTTGAAACATTTTTTTTTATTGATACTAGCTTTTATTTGAAACTCACGCTGTAGTGCCACTGCAAAACTAATGAAATCCAGATTTCTTCTAAAGGCACTCCTATTTATATATCCGTATACGGTGCATGGTTGAAAGATCAAAAATCGATTTGATGTAATAAATAAAATCGTGTTCTTTTTCGTTAATTCTAAACGTAGATTGTGATTGAAATCACGTCTATATATTACTATATAAAAGTTTTAAAATTCTTTTTGTACATCGCGATGCAATGCATTATACTTTTAGAAACCTAATGAGAAATCATTCGAATTGATGTTAATCGATATCGAATCGATGATTTCGATGTTAAAACAACGTCCAATTAACAGTTATTTCTCGTTGGGAAATAATACATTACTTATAATGTCATTAACATTACAATTATTTTTCCCGATGTGTTACATTTCCTTATTTGTAACATTATTAGTAGTAACGCAATAATATTTTTTGGATAGCGGTAACGAATATACCGTTACTTTTATTGTTATTTTGTACTAGTGCTTTATATCAGAGTCTAGCCACTAGCGATTTTAACAAAATACCACGTGAGAGGAAGATATACATACTTTCTCACCGTATATACATCTATCATTTTAACTCATATTGCTTCATTCTATAACCTTAATTAAAGTCATAGGATGAAACTGTATATATATATATATATATATATATATGTATATATTAAAGTGAGATGATATATATAGGGAAAAAGAATATATACTTTTCTTTCTCGTAGGATTTTGATGAAATCGCAGACACTGATATAAAATCTCTATTTTATTATGCACGTACAATATATCGCTCATTTGCTACAACAATGACAATTAAAAAAATGTGATTTTGGAATTGCTTGCAGAAAAAGAAACGGAAATATAAAAAAAGAAAAAACATAATTTAAAAATATTTTTATTCCATCAATTACTACACCAAAATTGCATTTTAAAATTAATTATTACAAAATTTAATAATTCAAAACATTCAAACTTATTTTTTGGAAGACTTTTTTTTAGTTGTGTCGTTGCTATAATAAATAAGTAATGTGTATGTGGAACATACATAAGCGAGTTTTAAAAAAAGGATATATTATTATATATATTGTATATTTATTTGATTATTATTATATTGATATATTGATATATTGATATTATTATTGTATATTACATATTTGATCATGTTGCATTGACCATAATCACTACAAGTTTCATGTCGAGTCAATTAGCGACATAAACAATTGGATATCCTTCTAAAAAAAAAACATCATTAAAACTCGGAAAACTGAAAAAATAACGAAAATTGTAACAACTCGTTAGCTTTGGAGTAACGGTAATGATAATAACTTACTTTTTTAAATCAGTAACAAATAATGATGACAAGTTACTTTTATAAAGTAACTATTATAATCCTGATTATTATATTTATTATACACATTAATTCTCTGAATAAATAATTTCAATAAATAAACTTCCATTAAAATCCACGAATAACAACAAATATATCGATTTCAGAAAACTTTCGGTTGTTTGCCCGCAGGAGCGCCTTCAATTTACGAATGTAGGCCATGAAGATTCTTTCTATTCCTTTGTGCCCAACGCACGACCTTTGAAAGTGCCTGAACACCCGAACGGTCCAATTATTTTTCACCATTATCAGTACACGGCCTCTCTTTACGGACGTTCGACGTCCTTAGAGTTTTGTACGCTTCCTTACATAACTGGCAGGAAGAAAGCCGACCGTATATACGAAGGTTGAAATTCGTTGTGCAGCTTTGTCGCATTTCCTATTGTGCAATACAAAAGGATGGCCGGCTAACTGGATCACGGTGCATCAGGACTGCGCGCTCGTCTGAGAATGCAAAGGTACAATTTCCCGCACGATACGTAATTTAGTTAGTCGCGATCGTTCAATGGAAATGTCAAGACTAAACAGATAAGGTGAAATAGTATCGCTAATCTTGTAACATCTGGTTGACAAAGAATCACTGTCGAGATATATTAACTATCCTCAAAAATATACGAAACGGAAAACAAACTTGTTATGGCTAAATTTTGTTAGAATCGGAAACATTTCTGAAACTTATTGGATATATAATGTTAACTCTTCTCACAAATGCATATAGAATGCATGAAAAGCAAGTAATGTGCTTGATGAAATTTTTTAGGAATGAAAAAATTTCCTAATACTAATCATACATGTAGTAGTTGAATCTCTTGAAAAATGCGTAAAACGGAAATCAAATATATTATCGCTATAATTTTGTAAAAATAAGAAACGTACCAAGGTATATATTAAATCTTTTAAGAAATGCGCAGATCGAGAAGTAAACGTGTTATCACTAAAATTTTGTAAGAATCAGAAATCACGTTCTTGAAACTTATTATAGTGTACATTAAACTTTCCTCAGAAATAAAAAGCAAATTATGTAATTATTAAAACTTTTTAAGAAACTTTTCTGAAACTTGTCGAGATGTACGTTGACTTTCCTCAGAAATGCGCACAATAAAAAGCAATCGTGTTATCGTTAAAATTTGTTAAGAAACATTCCTAGAATTTATCAAAACATATGTTGATTCTCCTCAGAAATGCATAAAACAAAAGCAAACATGTTATCGCTAAAATTTTGTAAGAATAAGAAACATTGAAACAGTGAAATATATCGTGGTATACATTAATTCTGTTCAGAACAAAAAGCAAACGTGTAATCGTTAAAACTTTAAAAAAAAAATGAGAAACGTTCCTGAAACTTATTAATGCACAAGAAACACAACTGCGATACCGCACTGTGTAGTTGCGTTGCAGTAAAAAGTTAAGCAACTGATACTCTTGAACATTCGGGAATGGGCTTATAAAATGTTGGTACGACGCGTTTTCTCGGACGGTGAAAAGAGTTTATCGCGAACTGTGCAAAAGAGCGTGAAGCTCACTATCGTTCCGCGCTCGCAATCCGAGAATACGAGCGAAATACGAGATACCGAGGTTCTTCGACTTCACATAGCAGAGATAGCAACTCATTCGTCTGGAGAAGGGAAAGAAGATATGAGAACCGCTTTAGTGACACGGATAACACACGCGATGCAACTCCTCTTAAGTTGCGGGCAAAAGGAGGAGACAGGAATCTCTGACGGTCGACGTTGTTTCTTAGTAAACGAACTTCATTATAGAACATCAAAGATGTCTGAATCTGTGGGCACCAGTGGTGGCCACGGAAACGGGGATTAAAACAAAAAGAACAAAAAAAAAAAAGAAATCTTACGACTCGGTGGACGGACGCGGTGGAAACGCGCACGCAGACTGCAAAAGTAATCAAATTGAGAAAATAGGATAGAGAACGCCAACCGGATTTCTACATAAAAATTCAATTGTGGGACGATTTAAATTTTACCTTCTGTATGCCGCCCATTTATCCAGTGCGCCGTTGAAATGTTCGTAATTCAATTAGGTCTCGGAGCAGCAGAACTTACAAAGCAAGCAACTCGCAAGAAACAAATTGCAGAGATCCGGGACGGAACATTTGCGAGGCAACGAGATAAAATCGCCGGTGCGAAGTCTCGGAAAGTAGCCGAGGTACCGAGGAAGTTTTTAAGACGGCGAAAGAAGGAGCGCGTACAAGAAAAGAATCGAAAGGAGCGAGGAGAGACGGACAGATAGATAGGTAGATAGAGAAAGAGAGGGAGAAGGGGATGCGCGGATAATTACGCTACGTGCAAAGCGACGACATGAGCGAAGAGCACGCACGACACGACGCACGGGACACGCGTGCCTGGCGTACGATAATGCCCGACGCTCTCGCATCTACGATGCGACCCGCGCACAAAGAGGCGCAAAGCGAGGCGAAGAGTTTGCTCTGTCGCACGGCGGGAACGTCGAGTGGAGCAACCCGGGCGGACGGTTTCCACCGGCTGAACGGTGCCGTCGTCGGTATATGGTTCCCAGTTGGGCAAATGGAGAACACAAGAGAACCACGCGCGCATCCCCCTCTTTCCCCCCCCCCCTCCTGCCTTCCCACCACAAGAACGAGTTCTACGTTTTGCATACTGATGAGGACATTGCGCGACCGCGCGCGATACGCGTTTCCTTTCTCGGTCGTCTCCTTGTCATTTTCCGAGTTCCGCTTTGAGTTCAGTTCTAACGCCGCGCCGTTTGAGGCTGCTCGCCTCCGCCATTTTCCGAGACGTGCTGGAAAACAGGCGATGCCACTAATGCCAATTTCCTGAAGATACTCGTCCCTGAGTGGCAATATAATAAGGGATTTAGTAGAATAGTATATGTAAGAACTGTACGAATGTAATGACTATATAATGTGATGTCGGAATAATAAAATAGAAGAAATTACGAATTATGTAATTCTTTGAATATAATGATTGTTTTTATGTATAAAATTTATCAGACAAATATTATTTTGTGCCTTGTGTTTTGAAACTAAATTTTTATAAGTAATTTCACTGTCCGCAAGAATTTTCCGTTAAATATATTTTAATTTACATAGTTTGTGTGCATTCTGGATTTTACATGCATACATATATCGTTTCCTTATTTCAAAAGTAAGAAGAAACTCTTTCAATGTTTGATTTTTGCGAGTAGTTGATTAGTCAATAATTTTCTATTAAGTTGAAAAATTATTCTTCACTTTTTCAGAAAAGTTTAATTTTTTTAGTTATACTTTTAATATAACGACATATATATGGGTGATTAATAATTACATCACAGAAAAAATTTTCAAAAAACATATTATAATTATAGATAAAAGAAATGTATTCTAAAAAATAATTTTGTCGGTCAGAACCACAACTAAATAAAAATAGGAATATTCGATCTATACTCATCTAGTTAACAAAGAAATATAGTTCCTATTTCCCAAAGAATCCGATACTCGGGAAACATTAACGACAGTGCGGAGATATAACGCGAGCCCAAGTCATTTCATCACATCTCTTCTTCGCGCGCTGAAACAGCACCGCGAAAAATCGACTGCACTGTTTACGTAATCTCTGCGCGGAGTTGCAACTGTAAAAATATCGAGGCGACTCGCCGCTGAAAATAAAGGTAAAAATGTCGGAGATATAAAACGTTGCACGCGCTATGTTGGAACGCTTCCAATCGCTTGTGAACAACCGCGTGTAAATTCGAATTTGCCAGGGGCCATTATCTCACGAGGGAGAAGAAGGAGGTCTCGCCAGTTCGTAAGCGATCAAGGATGTATTAGGTCAAAGATTCACGATTTTTGGATATAATTCTTCCTGCGCGCTCTGCCTTTCTGTCAACGCTCCACGGAGAGTCCTGACTAAAACATCATAAATCGCAATCCAGCGGAAGTACTTACACTTTCGAGAATTCCTGCTTCGGTAAATGATATATAGGCAGGTTAACTTAAAAAGATTAAAATTTTTCTAAGGAGAAAGATAGAAGTAGGTCTTAGTTACTTATGCTTTTGAGTGTTTCAGTAAATGATATATTGACGGGTCAATTTAAAAAGATTAAAAATTTTTAAAAAGAACGACGGCAATAAAAGCTTGTAAGAAATAAGGTTTATATATAGTTATAATTTTGTTCACTTTGAAATAAAACTATAAACATATAAATAAAAAAAGTTACGGTATGTCGATACATATATTTTTTCATTAAGCAAATTAAAGCTTATATCAATTTAAATTTTGAATGAAAATTTTGAATTTAAAACATTATCTTTATAAAGATTTTTACATGATCATTATAGAGTACGCGGTATAAAATAAATATCAGAAAACTAAAACTCTCGACAAGTTAATATATCGAGTCTATTATAATTTCAGGCAAAATTCTTTCGTTTCAAATATTTGTTTGAAATTAAATAGTTGTGTTATTAATCTGATTTTGTTTTATTAATTATTTCTACGTATTTTCTTTCATCATACTAATTGGGTTATATTATATAATTTAAAAGTGCTTTTGGCGTTTTACTTTTACAAAGCCGACATTCCTATCAAGTTGTGAAAAATTTACTTTAATTAAAACTGTTTTCCTCCAGTATATATCGATTTAACAGAGTTTTTTTCACTAACTACGAATGTGAAATGCTTCTATCAAAGTACTTGAACGAGTATTAGCAAATTTACAGTTGATACATATGCTTCATTAAAATTGTCTCATTTCACTTAGTCGAAAAATCACATTTTTCTATATTTAATGCACAATAAAATTTAAACAAAATTTTCTTTATTATAAATATATTTTACTAACTTTTCTCTATTTGTACATTTTATATTTCTATATTTATTTACTGATTAAAGTAATAACAATTAAAACTTTTTAATAGAGTGGTATTAAAATATATGCTATTTTAATGTCGACTTTCTTTATATAACATTATTTGAATGGAAACAAATCTCTATCAAAACACTCTGATACCGTTGAGCTTACACGTTTGTTGGGAGCTCGGAAGAGACTATAGATTTAAAAAAAAAGAGAAGAAAAACTTTTCTCTGGTTTAAAAAACGGATATCGACCGTTCGGTGGTTCCGACGACCCATAAATGCTTTTAATGTCAGATATCCGATTGAACGACAAAACTATGCGAGGCCGAAAAATTCCGCGTGCTCCAAATAATTGAAGAACGAGCAGGCGTTTCATATCGTTGATGCGTGACATCGTGTTAAAAAAAAATCGTGTGCAACGTAGCAACTCCTGGCGCGGCGCGATAGTAATTACGTTTGAAAAACAGCGATCCCTAAAAAAAAAGGTGAAAAAAGGAAGAAGCATTCACGCTTTAGCGCCGTTAATGCTTTTAGCACAATCAAAACTAAATGCCGCGGAAAAATTTCGATTATGAATTTTATTGGTCATGCCTTAAGCTTGAACATATGAAGGAACAAGTCATAATCTTTATAATTATTGCGATTTTACGATCAATAGCTAGATTATACCTGATATTAAACCGTCACACACGGTTTATTAATAACTAATCGGTTTATTAAAAAGACGCCTTTCTTAAAAAATTGATAAAAAGTTGTAAACAACGTCAATACTTTTTGAAATAAATATATTGTGTTAACTTTGAATTTATATAATTATAATAATATAATAATATAATAATATAATGATAACTTTTTACCAATATATTAGCTTAATTAAAATATTCAAGTAAGAATATTTTAAAAGATATTTTATAATATATGTATATTCAAAGAGAACTGTCGAACATTAATTATTTCAATTAAAGCATGACTTTCTTTAGATTTTTTAAAAATAAAATTATTGATATTTCTTTAATGCACATTTTACGTTATAAATATCTATCATATTTATGGTACTGAAGAAAAGAATAATCGATATTGATATTTCCAGTGATAATTATTCAATTATTGCCGATTTTAGTTAATATTAAAATTTTTTAACTTTGAATTAATCAAATGTTACGTGTTGAATTCTATTCGTGATGGCTTAATTTCTTTATTAATATAACATTTATGTTTATTAGAGCTTATAATTTTCATTTATTGTACACATGTTTTAAATTAATTATTTCTTGAAATTAATAATTTGTGTATTGTTCACTTTTATAGGTATATTGAAAGCAAAAAGTTTTTCATACAATCATTTTCATTTTATTTCAAACTGATAATAAGTTATTTTTTAATACTCCTAATAAATGTTCACATAGATTATATTAATCGGCGTAATATGTTTAAGCGCGTCAATCCAGACCCCTCAAAACCGCATTAATTATGAGGGCCTAAATTCTCTTTCTAAGTCCAGCAAACCTAACTTAGACAACTTGGCTCGACGTTTAAAATTTAAGCGAAGCTTCAAACTCGGCTTAAGCAGGAGCTATTTGGTACATATAATTTGGTAGTAGCTCAGCCATTTTAACACTTAACGCTATCGACTCCGGAGATGATTAAGAAAGCGGATTACTCGAGCTGATAACCGTTTACATAGTTCATGAAATATCTGATCTGGGAAGTTCTTTAATTATGTAATAATTTGCAGCTACTAGTGTAGTAATTTCGAATAATTAATTTTTCTTATTAGTTTGTTTGACAAAACTTTGAGAATTTCACTTCTCTTCTCTTTTTAAAATATTATAATTTATAGGATTTATAAGATCAGTATACAACTCTCCTCTTTTTTGTTAATTTTGATTATATTATAGTACATAAAATAATATGATGCTAAAAATGTTACTATAAATTTTCAAATTTTGTTCTTTATCCACATTTTAGTTTACGTAGATAGAATATTATTAAAATAATGTAAAATTATACGAATATAAAACAAGGTAAGATAGAAAAAATATAATCGTAAAAAAGAAATTAAATTCACCGTTGATTTCTACTTGTAATTTTGTTCAAGAATTAGCCGTTCTTTTTAAATAAGCTTTATACATCCTTTCATGGTAATCTCAGCGGCTTAATTAATGCGTTTTACTGACTTTGGTAACATGTGCAGAATGTCGGAAATAAAGACTTTACGAATGAAGGATATTCTGAACTTGTGAAACCGACAGAGCCTTCGTCTTGGAGATAACAATGCCGTTAGCTAATCCGCTTTAATTATAATACGTTCGCGTACAAACGAATGGTCTCGAAATAGATTTTATAACTTTGGAGTGCTTTTATCCTGTTTAAGCAAATCTGCAAATTCTCAGTTATCTATAAGAAACTACTACAACAGGTATATAGGCTCCTGCATAATGTTTATAAAAAAATTCTGTTCCATGCAAATTCGTTCATTGATCTTCCACTATTTAATCATATGCAAATATACTTCTGATTATGCAACAAATATCCTAGAAATATTGATTGCGTTCAGTAGAGAAAGCTGCTTTTGATTTCTTATAATCTAAATGTAACATAAACCAATCGTATTGAAGAATTTTACAACAATTACAACGCAGCCAATAATTAAATAATTTCAATTGATAGTAAAAATATTTCATAAATTCAAAATGCAGTTTCATGTCGCTTAGGAATATTTACGAGTTAAAATTCAAATTCCCTGACAACACGTACATAAAAAATTGGAACACAAAACGCTTTAAAGATATTTTAAAGGCGTTTTTGAGATGTCTTATAATATAAGAATGTCTAAAAGACGTCTAAATAATGTCCCGACTTGATGCTATTTGGATTATTTCTCGAAGACTTCATGTGAAAACCGTGTACAAAATTTGGTATGTCCAACCTTTTATTTATTACAAAAAAGTGCACTAGGAGATGCTGCGGTTTATCATCTTTATCCACGGATGATACACGAATGGCATTCCTGAGAGGAGCGTTTTTCCGCAGCTTACACCTTTCCCGAAGTTGTCGAAAGCGCGTGCTTCTGAAGCATCCGTTCGACCGAGGGCGGCGACCTTTCACATCGCTTAGCTACGGTAGAAGAGTTATCCGCGTACAACGTGCTATGCGCGGCATATTCGATGTAAAAGTACTTCTCCCAAGGCTCGTTTGCTCGGCGTCGAAGTTCCAAACGAGTTGCCTTTGAAATCTAACTCGCGCGAGTGAAGCACGAGTTACCTGTGCTTCCGTGGCAAGCAAACCTGCGCATGCATTTAATGAATAAAAAAAAAGTATGTTAGAGGTGTTCGATATTTATTGGCAGTTAACAACAATTGATTTAAAAAGTCTGCTGAGCTCGTAATCGAAAAGAATATATTAATTTAATGTGCATGTAATTACTTATTAGAGATATAGTTAATTAGGATACACTGTTCCGGATATCAAGTCTCTCTCTCTCTCAATTAATTAGATTGTTACTTGATATTTTAATACACCAATCGATTAGAAATTACCATATAATATAACATTATCAATAATAACATTATCAATGTAACATTATCAATAATAACATTAATGTAATATTCTGGAATTCAAAGACTTGATAATAATTCGTATATAGTCGTGTTCATACGGAATGGCGATCATGATAATAAGCGATAACTTTTTCTCTGAGCTAGAAATATGACAAAACGAAAATTTTTGTCCATCGAAGGTAATGGAGAAATTTTTCACTTTGCACGGTTCTACCTTAAGAAAACATCTATATATTCAGATCTGTCTATGTCTTATCAATCTCAAACAATTCTAAGACAATATGCGTGTCTGAAAAATCTTCTAAGATATATATCAAAAAAGCAAGAGATTGTAGAGATGGATATAGCAATCCAAACCAAAAAGGTGCGGAGAAAGGTATGACTAGCGAGAAGAAATACAGGAAGATTTTGTCGGAGAAATTCATTTCACTTTTCCCGGGTTCTTTTTTTATTCGTCCTCAAGAAATCCAGGATCGTTTGAAATCAACCCACGGTTCTTTCCTCTTACATTCACCGCAGTATATCGCAAAGAAAGAAATCTCGATAGTGGACAGTCATATCTTTCCTCCCCTGGTACAAGTTCATCGTCCTCACTCTTCTTCGCCTCGCCATCCTCTTTTCATCCCCACGTGCAACAAACCCGATGTCGCTGATCGAGTTTTCATCCCCAGTTTCCTACTACCTTCACCGCGATGGTAAGAGGACCGCCAAGTCGCTACCCTTTAGAAGTTCCGCCAGCTCCTGCTGATTTTTATTCGAGCCACACCGGCTTCGTTTATAACTTCGTTCCTTTCGCGCGGTCTTCGCGATACGCTATCGATCCGATGATGTACCTGAAGCATTCTACCTTAGTTTTCCTGTGGAAGCTCATAAAGTGAGTTCGAATCATATCGTCTAACCACATCTCTTTTTTTTTCGCTAGATGCAGTTTAGCTGCTTCAAGGATTATTTGATCACAAGATTGACAAAAGAAATTATATGCAATAATTACAACAAATATGTGTGGGAAAAATCTATCAGTATTTTTGTAAAGTTTTTGTACGATCTTGCAATTTGATAGGAAATATTACATACTTAATCTACTAGTGCAAGAGTTTTAATCCACTTACTCGAAGATCGTTTTCTCCTCGTTTGCAGAAGCGCTTCATATTTCGCGCAACAATAGAGGATCGCCATACTCTATAGTTTCCAGTCGCTTCTGTATTATCCTGCAGTGGCGGCGATGGCGTCGTAGTAGTTATACGCGATTCATTGTTATACGCCGTTACTTGGCAAGCAAGAAAGGGTCGCCTGGAGATTCCAGGCAGTCGACGTGGAGCGTCGTCCTACAATTCGATGCGCATGCGGACGTCGTCGAGAATCGAAATTACCATAACGACATACATATATGTAGGAGAATCGCTAGGATCCCAGGAAGATCCTTTTACTGCCCGGAATCGTGAATTTCGTGTGACCTTGAGGGGACCGAAGAGAAGACATTGGATATTGTAGTTTTATATGTGTATAGGGTGGATTTTATATTGCAAGTTATTGCTCGCTTGCAAGTAACTTGAGAGTTTATAAATTGTTTAGATGCAGTCTCTCGAGCATTTTTAAGAAACTAACGTTTTTCGTATTATTAAAAAATTTAATTCTAAATTTATTTTTTCTTAAAAAAATATCAATATGTTTTTGCGTGAATTATATTATACTATATTTGTAAAACAATGAAATTAATATATTTTATTTTTTTCTATAACTGTTTTTCTAGTTTTTACTTCTTACCATAATTACTTTAAGTATTATTGTTATTAACAATTAGTATAAAAATAAAATCGCAAGGTTTTAATTTTAATTTGTTGAAAACTTGAACTATTTATTTCATTTCGTTTTAAATCATTGTCCTGTTTGAAAAATTTCAAGAGTTGACAACTTCTACATTTATCATACGTAGCATATAGGAAGTTAAATGTCTGACCAGAACGATTTGTAGCTACTGTACAGACGTGCGAATAGTCGACATGTCAAAAGAATGGTGTACATACATAAACACGATTTCTGTCCAATATAGAAAATAAATATGAGAAAATAGTGAAAACATTAAGAAATAAAAATTATACAAGACTATTATATACCATCAAAAAGTTTTCATGTAAAATTTTTAAAAAATCCTCTATCTAGAAATAATTCTCTAAACCAAGAATTTTTATTGTACTATAATAAAGAATTTACAATATTCTTATTTACAATATTAAAAAATTACAATTGTAGTGTATGAAATATTTCATATTAACATTTTACGTTTTTATTTATTTTATACATGCATTTCAATAAATACGTTTTATTTAGATTATATGAATTGTATTTGGCTTTTCTCTATTTTTAATAAGGAAGAGGAGAAATTAAATCAGCAAAGGTTACTTATTTGTGCGGACGGTTTACGTCGAAAGAAGTTAGCCGGAAGACAGTATGCGGTTACGAGGAATACCCGCCAATTTCTCTTTTTGACCCGCAATTTTTCACTTCGCTCCCATCATCCACGTTGATAAGTTTTCTCGGGAAGACCGTAAAATAAAATGGATGGAACCGAGAGCTCTGGCGTTACTGTTCAGTTTTTTTCCTCGCTTAGTACGCGGAAGCCAGAGAAACAAGAATGGGATGAAAAAATGCACGAGGAATTCGGCAGTTTGTCAAAGACGATCAAGAATTTCGAATCAACATAATTGAAACGTTCGTAGTGAAGCAGACGGTACATTGGAGAAGCAGTTTCTTTTCTTGTAATTTCTTCTTATCTGTCTTATCCCCAAGAGACGTGCAAAAGAGGGAAAGAAGTTTTATAGAGGCAATTAAACGATAAGTACCAATTTAAATACTGGCAGAAGATATTTGATACAAAGATCGATAGTAGGAGAAATGGCAAGATGAGAAAGGCGAAAGAGAACCTGTACGATTTATATGGTCAATTTTTACGCTGTATTTCGCATAGTTGGATCTTTGACCGCAAGAAATTCTCGATTCCGAACAAGAATCTTCCAAACAACAATGCTCGTACATATATGCATGCGTTTTTAGCATTGGAATGTGCGCACGATGTTGATGCGTTTTGCTTTAAAAAATTGAGAAAGATCATATGATACTATAGTAATATTTTAAATGATAATATTCAAAATAAAGATATTTTTACATAAACTTTCTCTCTCTCTCTCTCTCTCTCTCTCTCTCTCTCTCTCTCTCTCTCTCTCTCTCCCAGGATAAACATGTCCGGTAAAATTGATGCACAATTTTAAAGTAAAAATAAGAATATTTGTCGATATTGACATATCTATTCATATTTTTCCCAGTTATTAGAAAAAATATAACTAAACTTGTTGTACAAAAATAGTGATAAGATAACAAACGAGATATTTATTTAAAATATTATCGTTCCCAATCGTTCCATAATAAAAATATTTTGAGAGAAAAATAATCTTAGCAAAATATTTATTCAATCAATTAAATTGAAATATTCTACATTTTCCGCAAGTTATACCCTCGTTGTCTTCATATTCTGTGGCCTTCCTATAAAATACGAAACATTTGAAATGTTATATCTGCAGGAAACACAAGTCCAATTGTTCATAACGTTTCTATAGCATTGCATTAGAGGTTCCCAGCCAGGAACAATTAGTTGATCAACGTCAAATCGATGTTGATTCAACGTTGATCGACGTTCATAATTCGACATCGATGGACTAATCATTTCTAATTAGATAATATTTATCTTCCATTCCTTCAGGTCTATCTTGAACGGTCTAATATGCCTTTCTTCTACTGGCAAGTTCATTCATCTTGATCCAATCCGTTGATAAGAAACTCCGCTAATGAAATGCAGTTATTTAGTCAAGAGTAAGATACTAGATCATTCCTCTACGTTCAATAATTTCTCATTGAAGATTGTACCACTGGTATTTGTGCCCGTTTTGTGCGAGTATCTACATCCGTTTCGCTGTTTACGATCTAGTTAAATATCAAAGTTAGACTAATAAGACAAAGCAAATTCCACGGGCAATAATTCATTTGCGCAGTGAAATTGTAGAAATTCTTCCGATCTATAGTGTATTACTTAGCGAATATCAGATACTTTAATAAAGCATTCTGATTGTCCAAACTAATAGCCAAATATAATATAATTTTATAAATATATTTACATACATAGATTTTTTCATATATATATCTCATACACATTTTAATTTCTTAATAATTATTAATACAGATAAATATTAATAATATTAATAAATAAAAACATTTTATTTATCGACAGAAATTTGTATGTTAAATGCTAACAATCGGATTCACCGATAATCCATTTAATATTAAATGCATTTTATCTCTGAGATTAAATGTACACGAAGCGTTAAGACGTCTTTTGGATCGCAATTATGTTCATGAATCCGATTAAATTAACAGCATCCACAGGAATGCGAATATCAGTAAAGTTTACCATGGTTGTGTTTATTAGCCACGAAATTCAAGGCAAGCGGCTCATTCTCGCGTTCTTCCTACGAATATTCGAATATATGATATAACACGAGATGCTCGAGGCACATTCGACAAATATTAAGCCGTGTAGTCGAGGAAATTATACACTCTCTTCACAAGATTAGGAGCGCAACTAGTCATATAGTTGATTCTGGAAACGTTATAACGATGTGGTTCCCAAGACATCAAGCGCCAACAATGGCATAAATATCATGTATGTATAACGAGCTCTCATTGTCCAAAACGTTTATGTATCACGTCTTTTAATGTAATTAAATGTTATATATATCTTAAAACAATAAAAATTATCAACTTTCCAAATTCTGTTAGCTATTAAAATTTTCGGAAATAATTTTAATTAATCATGTTAATTCAGGAAATATGACGTTTTAAGCGGTGATAAAGGACGATTAGCTACTTATGTACTAACAATGCTAAATGCAAAAAATAAAATTACGAAATAAATATTATCAAAATCACTCGATTATTCTCAATTGTTTATCTCAATATAAATTTAAATGGAATTGATGTTGTGGCAGAGGTTTGAATAGGAGCTTTGTAAACGGGAAATCTGATCCATTCGAACTACACAATACCTATTTTGATGTTCATCTACACTATGCGGGACATTTGCGCTTGAAACGATCGAAAATTGCGAATCGATAATTGGATCGAGCCCATCATTCCCTTCTCTCTCTCTCTCTCTCTCTCTCTCTCTCCCATCCCCTCCCCTCTCTATTTCTCTTTCTCTTTCTATCGAGCACACGTACATATACTATATATCTACAATCGCATTTGAATGTGGTGGACGTGGTATGTCGATCCATGCCGTAATTCCAAGCCATGAATTCCACGCTATCTGCATTGTCATCGTGATAAAGGAGAAGAAGAGAGTCGATTGGACGTATATCGATGCTTTTTTTACCTCTCGACGCGATTTCCGTCAAACAGAAAGTGCTGCGTTTGTGTGGTCCAACGTACTGTTAGTATAATTTGTGATCGTTTATAGTTATATAACTTTATGAGTAACATATGTAAACATAGTTATATAACTTTATGAATAATATATGTAATATATATATATATATATATATATATACACACACACACACACACACACGTAACATATGTAATACACAAGTAACATGTAATATTTCCTCTTTCTCCGTCCATAATCCTCCGAAAGGATATGGTGACTTCTATCATATGACTGTAGTGCGCAGGCTGATTGTACACAGTCATAAGAGACCTACAGTTTAACGTCGATTCCGAACGACGATTTTGTTTATAGAAGTGCATATGGCAAGAATACTCTCGGTTTGTCATTGCCTGATTGAGAGATAGGCAATATAATTTGTTATTAGCATACATTATTAAAATTTTTTAATTTGAATTTCATAATTATTAGTAATTAACTATTAATAATTATTAAAGTAACTCTTCAGAAATAGATGTACATACATTTTATGTACATTAAATATTTTTGTATATTCTTTTATAATTCAATATACTAATATCAATATATTAATATCACCTAATATTATTTAATGAAACTAAACAATTATTTTAGATTTTTTTAAAAGTCTGATTGATTTATAAAATTACTGAAGAAATATATACTTATTCACAAAAATTATGAGTCAATGTATCGATACAATGATTGATACTTTTTGCTATAAATATAGATTTAGCTTGAATCATAACAATGATAATAATAATAGCAGAAATTAGTTAGCTCAACTAAGTTACACGATTATACATTGATTGTCTCATTCTTTCATTGACCTTCTCTTCAACCGCGAGAGCACGTTTTGGATAAACTTTGAGATTTCCACACAGAAGTAGGTTGAACGAAGTTTTAATCGAGCCATCAGACAGTCATGCCTTCGAAAGAGACATCCGACACAGTTGGTCGCCGATGTGCGCGGATAGAATGCAGTATGCACATCGAACACATAAGTTAGATGCTATTGTAATTTAGTTCTGACATATTGGCGATTGTAGAATTCTCTCGCGACACAAAGATCTGCTATTTCCAAAAATACAATTCATTGTGGTTTTATATTATCTCTACAATGTATATTTTGTAGATTCCATGTTATTTGAAAAGAATAATGATATTTAGAGAGAATATTGTAGTAATTTTTGGCAGATATATTAGACTAAATTTATTAAAAAATATTAAGTTTTATTATCAGACAAGAAATTATTAGATAAAAGAAGCGTTACATTTTTCTCATATTTATCTTTTTAAAGAAAAAGTTTATATTGGATTTTAATATTTAAATTAGCTATATATTAAATAAAAATAGTCATCAATATTTTTAAATTTACATAATAAAAAAACATATACATATATTTCTTATTATATTTTATTATCAATAATTAATAAAGATATTTTGCTGTTTACATGTTATTAATTAGGATAAAAAATAAGAAGATAATTTCTCTTAGTTCTTTTACTTTAAAATGACACAATTAAAAAAACATGATTTTCGAGTTATTACCATAAATTAACTTGATTTTAAAAAAATTATTAAAACGTTACACTTAAAAAAGATAGTTTAAAAATTATTAAAATCATCAAAGATGATTTTCGAGGATTGAAACGAAAATGATAAAAATGTTATTATCATGTTAATATATTCTTTTTGCCAATACTGTATTAGATTAATCAATAATTATCTGTCAAGTTAAAAAATAATTTTTTCCCTTTTCTAGGGAACTTAAATTTTTAAATTATGTCACTTTCAAAGTAAGAAAGCGATATTATCTCGTAAATCTCAAAATCAACATGTAACTTCAACGTTATCTATCCAAAACTTATCTATTCAATGATTTAGCTTTCATAGAAATTATGAAACATTTTTGCGAAAAGAAACGGGATATACAAAATCCGATTCGAACGAGGGTGTCGCTTAAAAATACAGAATATTTTTTAAAACGATCTGTCATGATCGAGAACCAATTTCTGGCGGATTGAATGTATCGCCAAATGTAGACAGCTGGTGTTATGTAGACTATACAAGAGAAATGAAAAATGTGGGAATTCCTGAAGTTTTGAATAAACATATATCATCACTAAAAAATACAAAGATTAAAACATGAGGTAATGCGTGATCGGTGACTCTTTTATCCGATTGAATATAAATGGAAAGTTCTATCGTATCCATAGCACATTATTCTTTTCTTCTTGATAGCTTATCTACAGTCAATTATTATTGATGGAACTCTCTTTTTCTCTCGTAATAAAAGAAAAACTTATTTATGTTGTTTATTATGATGTATATAAAATATTTAACAAATTAAATAAAGTTTGTAGACTGTCACAAATTCATCGTTTCAATCGGATTTTACAAAGTTGTCTTATAAGAAGGGATCAGAAAATCATGAAATCGTCACCACAGCGATTTCCGAAAGTGGATCAACAGCAAGTTTTCCGAGACAGCAAGAAGGATCGATTATCGAAGGATCTGGTATCACTGAAATCCGGATAATCCGACTGTATGACGTTCGTCTATCCTCTCAATGATAAACCGCGTATTAGTCTAAATCTGGCAAAGGGCACCACTGATAATTTAGTTAGTTGCGGTTTCGTCGCGATTCGCCTTTAATGTAATATTGAGCTGCAGTAAAACTATTATCTTGATTAAATATTGGAATACAAACTTAATTTTTCATATCATAGCGTTTTGAAATGAAATATGAAAAATAGAATATTACAAAAGCGAGATACAATACCAAGCAAAATTTTATAATCTTTCATAAATTAAAAAAAATCATAAGAAGAGAGTTTAATTTGCTAATGTCTCTATATTATTTTTTATAGTAATGAAATACGATACTTTCACTATATAAGATATTCGAATTTATAATAACTAATAGACATATTGATTTTTCTGAGAAAATGATTGCAAATTTCTTCTTTGAAACAAGCAAAGTTTTGTTTTAAAAAGTTCATCAATTTCTTGAATAAAAAAGATTTTACCAAACTTTGAAGCAAATCTTATCGCCAACATTTTGTTGGCAGCTTTCATTTTATCCGTAACGCGTAGCAACATAGAGTCCGAGTAGTTTTGCGAACGAGTAAGTAGCCGATACGTTCTCCACGGTCCGTCAATTACCGAAAGTTCGAGTATTGCTAGAACGAAGGGAGACTCGGAAATACGATATAACTTTATCGTGGTCCTTTCGACAATCTCGCCGGAAATGGCGCAGTGGACGTCGAGGATCGAATCGGTGGGGATGTCGGCCCGAGGATGGGGCGTTCAGAACGTATATTCCAATAGAACAATACGATACAATACGCGAATACGAACCCGAGCTCGTACGATTTTCTCCATACGATAGGAACAAGTCCCCCCTGCTTGCGATTCAATTCATGCACTCAAATTGTACACGCGGGAAGGGAGCTTATGGATAAAGAAGAGGAATATCCGACCATCATTGTTGCGCCAGCAATGCCCTCTTTATCGAGCAAGCTCCACGAGGCGAATCAGTTGATCGAGACGTGGAATTTAGGTAAATCAATGTGAAATTTATCGGATACGATCGGAATTGAATTTGCACATCGACGTTCCGCTTCCTTTACGCATGCTATGACGTATCGAGGGAGCATCAGCGTTGTCTTGAAAGAAAATATATTATGCTTCGACGTATGTCTTGAAGGTATATTTTATTTATCGATTTGCCTGTATCAACAATTTTACTTTTCTTTTTTATTCCGCCTTAATGGAATATTGCATTTTATATAGCAAACAATAACATACTATAATATTCTGAATTATATTATAAATATATTATACATTAAATGTAATATATATAACATTAAATGTATTATATTATGTATTATACGTTAAAAATTGAAGATTTAAATCAATTTTTTTAGTTAAATTTATAATAATTTATTATTTTTAACTTCCATGTTTGTCGCAATTTTAACATTTAAAAAATAATCACATCTTATCAATCCATTTTTATTGTTGATTCGTTTTAAAATAAAAGTAGTAAATTAAAATTAACTGATTAAATTAAATATACAGACTTTTTTGAAATAAATTGTTTAACTTCATTGTTTTAATTAAATTAACGACATACTAAGTAAAAGCTGCACACAAGAATGATTAAAAATAACTCCATTGAATATAATTCGACATTACAAAATTAACAATATACGTCAAAATGACAGCGATTCGTTGATTAAATCATATACAATTATTAAATCCCCGCTATCGCCATGAAATCTCGCAATACTTTATTCATGCCCAAAATCATTCTGACAATCAATTATCGGAGTGACATTTCACTATGAGTTTCTTGTTGAGATTTCCTCATTAAGCGAGCTCTTGTAAATGACGGAATGTCGTTCGTCACGACTGCGTTCACTTGATGCGACCGCGAATAGCTGAAAACTCGAAACGATCGTGCAGCCTGCGGCTGATAGGACAGGGTTCCATCGAAGTTCTTCGATCATTGCAATTATGCTTAAATACCGCCTGTGGAGACTACAAACTGTTATACGCGTCCTACTAGTTTAATGTTTCGAACTGAGTTAGCCCATAATCCGACTAAATTTGAGCACAATAAATTCGATTTACATGAAATCTATAATAATCCTGACTTTTATCTAATCTAACCTTAAGTAAAATAAAACGTAAATAAAATAGGGCAAAATAATGTTCGCAAAAAAATCTCTAATCTACATTCTAAAAAATATGAGTGTAGATATAACACACACACACACACACACACACACACAATATGAATGTTAAATATATTTCTGACTATGTGACTATGTAAACATCACACAGTAAAAATTATATAATCGTATTCACATTTATATATTTTAGAGTGTAATTTTGTTAGTTTAATATAGATATTTGCGATTCCATAACTTTCCAGAGAAAATAAAGCGGCTACTAAAAGAAATATCAGACAAATAAGTACTCAGTAATGATTTCCCTCTGAACAAACGGAAACTTACAAAGCAACTCCTTTTTCATCATATAGTTATAATGTTGAGTTCTATAGACATGCATCCCGTCTTATAAAATTGCAAATAAATCACCGTAAAAATATTATACAATGATTCTGTCATAATATGTAAGACTGGAATATAAGATATTTCATAGAAGATATATATTTTCTCGCAAAATTATCCAATAATTCCTTAAGAAACGAACGGAGAAATATTTTTAGTTAGGAAATTTCCAGTTTATGATTTCTTTCACAGTACCAATTAATTTTGACGGGAAAATGAAAGTATCGACAAACAGTATTGCATTTTGTTGTACTATTGAAAAACTATTGCTAGGCGGGTTACAGAAAGGACGTAGTAATCAGAGCGCGATACGTGTTACATACTACGACTTCGTCGCACTTCAGGAAATTACAGCAAGAGCTCTCGCAGATTAAAAGTGCGATTAAAGATGATGTGTAAAAAAAATGGTAGGCGGATAAAAAAAATAGGCGTCGGAAAGTGGAATGTTTACAGGATAATCCGCAGCGTTGAAAGAAAGAGAGAGAAGGCGCACAAAAAATACGAGTAATAAATTTAATGCTAAGTACACAAGATCCTTCGCAGATCCACGAAACGTCTACTTCATTGTTTGAGGAGGTATGAGCTCGTCGAGGTATTATAGTGAAAGGCATAATACATGACTTTCAAGAACTCCTCCGGAGAGTTTACTTTTCGGTGGAAGATAATTACCTTTAGAGTCAGCAGCCGCTGATTTACGTATGATCATCCTTGACTGGCGTTACTGCAGGCCATCGAAGAGTTTAAGGAAGAAGCAGACATTCGACTTTATGAGCAGTGAATTCGAGTGATTATTTTTACAACGACCATTATTTTTACAACGCCTTTCCACTTAATTCCACCGCGCTTCCATTACGCGAAATTATCCAGAACGGAATAGTTGGAAAAGAAAATCACTACTGAGGTAGAAGATGTACTAATCTGAGATAAGTAACACAGTAAAGTAAGTCTTCGAGGAGAGTGGCGAAGGTCAGGCCGAGGAGCAAAGAACGATAAAGATAGTGCAGAAAAGTTTCGCCGGACCGAAGATGGAAAACGCGCCGTTGTCTGCGAATGAGAAAAATTTCTGCTGCAGACGTTCTTTACGTTGTCGATTCCTTGTCTGCGGAATCTTCATCCTCGTGCAATGAGTTCCCTGAACATCTCGAGATGAGACTGAAGAAATGCTGTTTGGAACAGAAGTGAAGTGCTATTACACGACGTATACAATCATGTTGCTAAAAAGTAAAGATATAATCCAGACTTGATTTTTGTCACTAAAATAAAATTGTTAGAACTTTTAATTTTTATTTCAAATGTAATTTTAATACTTATCGATATTAAGTATAAAATAAATTGTTAAGATAAGATAGTTTGACAATTTTTACATAAAATTTACTATAAAATGCTTGAAATAAACTTATTGTAAGTAAAAATCAAATGTATATGCATGATGAATAATTTATTAAATATTTGTGCATTGAAAAAAATCGAGATAATTTATTTAACGTGTTTTTTGTAATATCTTTATACTCTAATATAATATTATTTTTTACTATTTCTGATCTTGTCATTCAACATGTAATTCGTCGAGGAACTAGTTTCTGAACTTCCGACAAGAAAAATACGAAAGGAAATGATCAACATGGTAAAAAGGGACTTTCTTAGGCAAGCCATTGGTCTTTGAATGAGAAAAATTTCTGTTCTGATGAGAGACTCTCTTCTCTTTAGAACATCCTTCTCAACAGTTATTTTCCTCGAGTGTCGTCTTTCAAACGCTTCTACATAAGCGTGAGAAACCGTCAGGCGAGAAAAAAATCTACCTGGTACTTCCGTGAAGAGATTAAAGGATCTTAGAAGAATTTTTTTTTTCTCTGGAAAGGAGAAACCTGGACGAAGTGGGAAACTAATCTAAGACAAGTAACGCAGTAATGCGATTCTTCGGAGCAAAAGTCAGAAAGATGCAGAGGCAATAAAGATAGCGCGGGGAACTTTTCTGAGGAAGACTGAAAACGTGCCCTCGCCTTCGAATGAGAAAAATTTCAGTTAGGAACGCTTTAACTCTCCGTCTACCATTTTTCCTCGACGTGTAACGATCGCTCGACGCCTTCACAAATTCACCCTTTTGCATCTTAACATTCTCCGTGATTTATCTTACAACTTCCGCGCACGCTGTTGCATTATTATTTTATATGCATTTGATTGTCTTATTTTCCTGATTAATTGTCTATTAAATTATAATAATAAGAGAGCACATATATCTTAATTTAGTATCATTTTTATTCTTATATATATGTAATAATTGTTTAGAATAATTATATAGAATAGAGAGAGAGAGAGAGAGAGAGAGAGAATTGTATAAAATATTTTTTGCGTGAATTTTACAATTTCCAACTTATGAAATAAAATAACATTTTGCTCGTAAAGACGTTTCATAAAAAACAATTTTATTCACGAGTTGTATAATGGAACAGGAATATACTATAATATATGCACGCATGTAATATCACTGGCTAGGAAAAAATCTTATTTATAATCCGGCAAAAAAACAATGAGGTCGTCATGTATGGAACAAACTCATAAATTAGCCAGCGTCTTTTTAATATAAAGAACTTTCACGATCAAGATACTGAAATCAAAAAGATAAAAACTAAGTAAAATTTTTTATAAAAACTATACCAAATTTAATATTAATTTAATGTGATCGACATGCGATTGCAATAAGATATCGTATAATTTTCTGATTACATTAACTTTGTTTAAAAACTTTGTTACAGCCAGTCCAAAAATTTGCAGAAAAGATGAGATAATACGATTTGTTTATGTCATAAAAATCATGGGCACATCGAAGTTGAAGGATCAATGAAGCGTCAGAATATACGGAAGAGCGCGTCTGTGCAAAGACGAACAGAAGAGAGAAAACAGGAGCACTACGGTACTAAAAGGGACAGGATTTATTCTACATTTAAGGAGGTCTGGGACATTCGATGTCACGCTATGCAGATTGATGGTGGTGAAAGTGGTGCTTCTTGTTAATGGCGGTAACAGGAGGTTGAAAAGAGCTTTCGCGGTTAAAATACGAAGTCTTCGCGCAAACAAACCATGTCGGGACCGCCACGTCAATACTTATAATTGCATTCCAATAAAAGCAGCCAAAGCATTTCGCGTTTGTGAAAATTCCTTTTCCACCTCAGAAGAATGATGTTCCTGGAAAAGGGCAAAAAAATGTAACAGCGCGCATTTAGGAAATCTAAGACGTGCGTTTTTCGATAATCGTCCTGTTACAAATCAATGCGCTTCATTCTTTTCTCACAAATAAAATTTATAAAACTTGATTTTTCTTTAAATTACATTTTTAACATATAAACACACACATATATGCCAAAATAAATGGCGATCATATGAAAGTTATAAAAAGTTTAGTCATCAGAAACTTTCGAAAAGTCTAAACTACATTTTCGTAAGAGAGAACTAATATATTGCGGGAAAAGCGGAAAGTTAATCAGAAAGTTATGAAAAACTCTATTTATCAATAATTACTGTGTTTCTCCGGTCTTACTAACAAGTTCATAAAATTAGGTCATTAGAAAGAACGCAGTTGGAAGAAAGAAAAGTTAAGAATAAACTCTTATCGGAAACTCGAAAATTTACCATTTATTATTGTTATGTTGATGTTATTATTATTAAAAAATTGAAAAAATACAATTAAAACTGTGTGTAAAAGAATTTACAAAAAAGATAGAAAAGAAGAGAAAAGAAATTTTAATCTATATATTATCTGATTAAATTATTTGTACTAACACGGATATAAAAATCTATAAAAATTACGTACGTTAAATAAAAAATGTCTCAATTATTTCAATGCCGATTATATTTATCACAAATTCCAGATAGAAATGTCGCCGCAGTCGTGTCGATTAATACTGGATTTCGTGCTTTGACAGCGGAAAAGCGAGGCGTCGAAAAGGCGTTCTCCAACTGAAACGCAAAGTCACATTGCAAACAAACCGACTCCTCGGTCACGTTAATTTCCAGAGTTGCATTCTAATAAAAGTAATCGAGAAGTTAGTGGCACGAGGAAAATAATGTCATAAAGGCAAGAGAATCGCGGTATCCAGTCAGCATCCTGCACAAGTAAGAACTCAAGTTTCGTAGTTCGAGAATGGAAGAAGACGAAGGATCATGCTGCTAGCTGAACTTTGCGAGAAGGAAATAAGAAAAGGGAAGGTAGAATCTGCAATTGAAGTCGGTAGGTTAGCTTTGAAAGTCCTGAGTGTCTTTAGTCTTCTTCTCCTCCCCTCCTCCCTCCCTCCTCCTCTTTCTCCTCTTCACTTTTCTCGTTCTTTGTCATCGAATTCGTCAGAAAGGTGTTGTTCTGTGTTGTGCTCGAGTTTCAATTAAACGCTCGAATGAATTTGCGTCATGTTTTATTTGCTCAGTCCTTTAACTCTTCTAACTGACAGCAACGATATGAAAATAAAGTAATTTATTATGCGTTTATAGGAGTAATAGATAAGCATTTTAAATAAAACGATATATAATTGCAAAATAATTATTAACTGTAAATCGATCTCTACACGAAAGTAAATATATCGGAATTATTGTTATGTATTGGATTGGCAAGGAAGTAATTGCGTTTTTTTTTAGCTCAAAGTTGTATATATTTACAATATCTTCGTCAATAATGAAAGAAATTTAAATTCTAAAAAAGGGTTTTAAAGCTTGAAATCTCTACTTTTAAAAGCTTACCACATTTGTTAAGTTTATATAAATTTGGTAATTTTTACATACCAAAAACTACGAGCTGAAAAAGACGGAAAATTTTCTTCTCACTTTGTAACGTGCCTAAAATAAATTTGAGAAAATTTTCGACTACCTATCGTGAAAGCTTGATACTTTCCCTACAAAATTGTTTTTTTTTTTAAATATTCCTATGATTTTTGATTACTGAATTATCGCGGATTAAATAAAAGGATCATTTTGACTTTAATTGCTCAAACTCCGTTAAAAATTGTCGTATCGCAATTTAAAGAGATTCTTAAAACTGAAACTTTACTTTATCAAGATATATTTATATTGATTGATAAGAAAATAATTGCAATTTTTACTGATAGATGCCTTTTGATGAAAAAAACGCAATTACTTTCTTGCCAACCCAATATTTATGTTCATGAAAATAGTATCTATTTAAAATTAAATAAAAAGGTAAAAAAAATGTCATCGTTTAATATATAAATATTATAATTATACATGTAAATATTACAATTATCATAAATATTATAATATAATGATTTTATTATTCATTTATAGCGAAACTACGTATATTCTAGTGAAATATAGTCTCTCCTTTTCGGTACTGTTCTCAAATTCGCTCTTTCCAAAGCCGTCGAATTGCATTTCGCAGTAGAACGTGCGAAGAATTTTCTTAAGGATGCATTATATACGGCACTATGCCACGGTCTCAGTTCCACATAGAATGTTAAAAGCAACCGTCGGAATTCACTAACTTCTAACGGTATATTCGCGCAATGCTCTCGTCGACATAAGTATTTAAGTTAACAATTTGAATAAAAGAAGAATTAGAAATGACAGAAGTATTTTAAATACGCATTATAAACTACCAGACTAAGTCATGACAAAATAGCGGTATGTTAGAGAGAAACGTGGATCACGCCGGAGCAGAAAGGAGTTTCGCTGGAGTACATTTTCATAGAGACGTCAGAATGTAGCAGAATGCGCTAGAATCTCGTGAAACACGTGGCGGAATACGACATCGAGAATTCGTCGGAGCGCACTTGAGTACGCCACATTACACGCATATACACGATTCTGCGCCGCGGCCTTTTCTTCCAAGTGAATTCGTGTTTTCCTCGCCGATGACATGGCCAAAGTTCCCGGTAAATACACACGCTAATTACGCAGGAAGTAGGACAATCGTCGTAGATTAAAGAAACAATAAATCTAATTCTCGTCTTCCTTGCGATATAGCGAATTCGGGACCAATTCCTTCTCCGATCATTATTGCCGGAGTTAATTACACTCCGCAAGATTTACAACGATCGAGATTGCCTTCTTCCCTAATAATACGTCGCGCGCGTTCTCTTTGTTTCTCTTCGTACAATTGGAAAGTGGCGCGTCACTTGAGATTTCCGTTTTTTTTTTTTTCGGAATTTTAATCTCAAAAGAATAACGGGATCTATTCGGAAAGAAATTGACGATGGAGAGGAGGAGAATGAATTTAAAGCCGGCCTATCTGGATGGCTTGCTTGAATCGGGCGTTAGAGAAAATCTCATAAAAGCGCTAGCTATCAAATCTAATTCTTAATCAAGAAGTTTCACAGAACAAGAAGTTTGCGAGGATCGGAGAGCAGTATGATGTTTAAAGAGAGGAACAGGCTAAAGAATGGTTATTGAGCGAGAAACGCAGGAATAGAAAGATTGGAAAATGTCGGAAGAAATGCACCGTGCAAACTAGTCGATCTAACATGGAAGTCATCATCTCTAAGATTATATTGATCCCAAAATTGTATTAATTAAAAAACTTAATCTTATCATACTGCGATCATAGATCCTTTCGCAAGAAAAATACTCTTCACAATCAACGATCCTATCATATTTAAATTACTAAAATTTATATTTTTATTAACACTTTATTATTCATTAATATTTTAATACAAAAATTGAACACGCAAAAACGTTATACAGTTTACTTGCAATCGCTGCATTGGATTTAAATCCTGTGTATTTTTTGCTAAATAATAAAATTAACTATTACATTAAATAAAAAGAAAATGATCATTTGTGTTAAATAAAAATAATTTGATTTACGGTCTGACGAACGCTATACTGAAACAAACACTAATTTCACTTGTCATAGTGGCTTTTGGCTAAAATGGCACTTTTTTTATTTTCCATAAAGCACAATGTACAGATGGTATTATCGGTACCGAAAATATCGATGATAAATTTATTTTTCCCTCTGACAGCCCTCTGGCTGCAGATAATTAAATTTATTAAATCCTATTTACACGAAGCTCGAGGCACGTGATTTATTGAAGCGGGCTCTTTACGAATACGACAGTGGGCGATCGTGGGGCGACGGGAAGAGAGAAGTACTTGTTACGAAGATTATAAGGTGAATCGCGCCCTTTCTTTCGCCCCTCAATCGCACCTTGGTGGGCGCGCCCTTCTTCGCCGGATCTGCCGGATCACTCCTTTAATCAACTTCAATAAGCCTACCACTATAGACTAATCTCAGTTTCGAGGGGATGAGAGGCGAGGAGAAAGAAGGAGGCGCATCGGGAGTGTTTTATTACCGAAATTTCAGGTAGAATCCAAGGGTAAAATACATGGGAAGTCAATAGCTTCAGAGAAGAGCGAGGAAGGGTATATGAGGATGTTCTTCCTTAATTAATATTGTAACATGCAAATTAACAGTCATCGGACGCTCTGCGACTCGCAAAGCGTATATAACGGAACACAGATTATTGTTCAATTAATTTTGAATGAGACTGAAACATCGGCTTGCGGCTATTGCCTTTCACTAGAAAGCCTTTACTACTGCATTTCAATGATTATTAATGCACCAATTAATTAAGTAATTGCAGTACGTTTTGCTTATAAATCTCTTTTTGCATAAAAGTAAATTATTTTTAATTTAAATTAATTGTCATAAATTTACATTAGTGATGTTATAGTCAACTATTTGTTATTGTTTTAGAAATTAATTCTTTTGAAATTAAACTGCTTTATTTTTAACAATCTATTTAATTCCTTTATAAAATGCATTAAATAATTAAGGATATGAAATATATAGTCTCTCTGTAAAAAGTGACTGGAATTGAAAATTTATATTTTCCATATAAAAACGATTATTATATACATATAAAATAGTTCAATAAGGTCAATAATTATTTATTTAACAATACAATTTTAAAGTTTAAATGAATATTACTAATTGTAAACAAGTACATAATTGTTTACTTCTGCGACTGAAAATGGCACTCTTCTTTTAGTTACGTATAAACACTAATTCTCAATCGATGTCACTCAATATATTATTTATTAATAAAAGTTAAGTGTTATATATTTTTAATTATTTAATTATTTAATGAAATTAAGATAATCTCGTAATATCTAAAATTATAACTAATTCTAAAATTTACCGAAATTAAGGAAATGTTTTAAAAAATTCGACTTCATACGGCGATTTATCCGCACTTCGAACAATAGATTTAAGCAAATCCTATGCAAATTATCGATTATTTCTTACAAAAGCCGCCAATAATTCCATTGAGTTTATCGAAGTCTTAATGATCACCCAGGCGAAATGTATTATCCCGCTTCTTTTCGCAATTAATGCGTCTGGTCACGTAATTTAGCGGAAGCCCGACAGTTTCGCGAATTTATTACGCATTTACGTTCTTAACTGCTCGCCCCAGCCGACACGACCACACGTTCGCCAATCGGAAACCCGTTATTTTCACTAGTGCTTTCATAGCGCGCGCCGATGCCATTTGATGAAATTTTTACGCATTCGAGGGCGGTTTGTTGACGGGGGATGGGTGCATGGTCGGCGTTAAAGTTAATCGGGGATGAGAACAGTTCAATAGCCGGAGTCGCGCGTACGGACGCGCGTTTTTGGCTGGTACAACGAATGGGGGGTTATAGCCGGTCCACTGGGAGAGAGTAGTGGTTAAATGAAACTATCTCATCCCATCGATGCCTCGCATCGCATCGACGTCAACTGTCGTTTCCGCCGCGCCGGTGAGGTCGTGCACTGTACGATCCAATAAAAAAAACCCCATCGCGTGCAGTTTTTATTGCTTAAAATATTTGGGATATCGATGAATAAATTAATAAAATTTCTCTCATACGTTCTATGAAGTACTATGAATTTTCGAAGGCGATCAACGATAGCATTTTGACGATTATGAAATTTCGCGTTGACGCTTGCGAATACGCGGATTTCGGTTTGTTTGCACGACAATCGGGTCGCATACGCCGCGCGGAATCGTCGTTAAATACATTTGCATATCATTATAAGAGAAACACGCGTGTTTCTCCAAACTGTTGGCGCTGTTTTTCCCACGGTGATTGATGACGCAATACGCCCGAGTGCGGAGAACATGTATATCTGCAAGAGGCTACCACCGACTTTATTAGTTCGTCATTTGCATATGGAAAGAACGATTTGCTGAAGTATCTAAAATTTAGGTAAGTAAAGGTCTGAAAATAATTTTGTTGGACCATCAAAATAATTAAATAGGAAATTCTAACATGAGCAATGCAGCAAAATGTGTTTTTTACATTATGGCAATGAGTTTGAGCGTCTTATAATTATTTTAATAATCCAACAAAATTATTTTCACACAGATCAGCATTCTACCACAACGACCTTATTAATTTGTCATTCACACGAGGAAAAAAACAATTTTGCTGAAGTATCTCAAACTTACAGGTCTGAAAATAATTTTGCCGGATCATCAAAAGATTTAAGTAAAAAATTCAAACGTAAACAATGCTGCAAAAAAATTTTGACACTTTAATTATCAGTTTGAGCATCCTATTATTATTTTAATAATCCAACAAATTATTTTCAGATTTGCACGTAACTAATTTTTAAATATTTGAACAAAACCATCCTTTTCATATATTAAAAATATTATCTCTATCGTCCTAATTTAATTAATTAATTAATTAATATTATCTCTATTGTCACAATTAAATTAATATGACAAATTAATTACTTCGAAATCGCACCATAAGATTAAATAAGGCGAGAATATGGGTGATTAAGAACGAGAGAGGAAATGAACGTTTGAATGGAGACAACCATAATCACAGCCGAGCGCTTCACATTCGTTATTTATAAATGCCAAGTGAATAAAAGCAAGGCTGAAAGGTTTCCGATTTTACGGTTAATCCAAAAATTCTATGAGCGTCGAAATTGAAACAGTCCGAGAGCGCGCGAGGTTTAATCTACTCCAGATACGATCGCTAAATCCACGGTCGGATTTTATGATGTCGCGCGAAGTAACATTTTTTTCAGTTGCAGAATTCGACTGACTACCACGTAAACGCGGCTGAGAAACGCGAAACGAGGCGTGAAATCGGTCTAAGCTGCTTACGACAGCAACTTAAGCCCGTTTTGAATTCCGTCCCCGAATGCCTGATCGTCGCGGCGCGGGGCGTCTCGCTGGTAGAACATTTCGAAACGCAATCCTATCCGTGACGTCGGCAGTAATGGGGAGAAGAGGGGGGGGAGGGGGTGAGCCTCTATAATGGCGGGCTTAAATCCGTTTTAGATCTCGGGAGTTGAGTGTGTCACTTCCACGAGGCCCCGATTAAAAATTTCTATGAATACTACGCGATCGCGCGATGTGCCCTGCACTCAAAAGCGGATTAAGCTCGTTTTGAACATGGCTTACATCAGTCCGGCGTTCCACGGTTTATCGACCTTCGAGAAAGAGATGTGTTAAGCTATGAAAGGTGTATCTGTATGCGATATTCCGTAATACGGCGTAGTAGCGCTCTCGGTTTCTATTTTTCTGCTTATACATAAATATGAATGCCTTCACAAAAATGACTTCGCAACGTTTTTAATATTACATTCAATTTGCAAATCCGATCAACATCATACCCTTTCAAATATACATGTGATGGCAATATTAATCCATTAACGTTTAGAATATCTGTCTTTATTCATTTTTTTAATTACATATTCAGAAATTTTTATTTATGATATTCAACGTAAATTACAACGTGAAAAGAACGGTTTTGCTGAAGTCTGAAATATTTAAAAACTTAGGTAGATATATAGAAGTGAAAATATATATAATTCTACTAATAATATCAAAATAATGTAGGACATTCAAATATAACATAATGTTGCAAAAAGTTTTGAGATTCTAACATCCAGCTAGGCTACATAATTTTGATGTTTAACAAAATTGTTTTGTCTGTATCTAATTACATTTTTAAGTAAAACTGTTCTTTCGGTGTACTGTAATCAATCCAAAACTAATTACTGTGTAACATCTTCATGTAAACTAATAAGTCACTTAATAAGTTCGTGGCTCATAAAAATGTCCCATGCGGTTAAAAACCGTCGCTTTTGTTTGTTCTTGATAAAAACGCTTGATACCAAGGATGCGAAGAAATAAGGGTTGAAAGTATGTAGAGGGAGGAAGCAGGCGACGGATTAAGCAACAAGCGCAACGGAGTTATCTGCCTGGCTAAGCCCGAAATCTCCCTCATAAAAGTGGTAAGAACCGTTGTTTGGGAAACAATGGTAGCCGGAGACTACGGTAGATCGACAAAAGTTCGTTCCGTAGGTGGAAAGGGGAGGGGAAGGGGGGGACTTCGAGAACGGAGAAGGAGAGGAAGCAGACGCACCAGAGGTGAAACGCGGAGGGCGGTAGTTTCCGGTTCTAACCCCCGCAAAAGCCGTCCAATAAATATCACCGCTCGTTATTAGCGTTTTAATTCAGCCCACCGACGGTAACTTAATCCGCACTTCTAGCGGCGCGGAATCGGAAAAACGTCGGCCGACGCCGCGCCGGCCACGGCAAAATTCGTACCATAAATAATGAAATAATACCACGTCATCGTTTGTAACGTCGCTACCGCTCATGCCTCCTCTTGCACGTTGCTGCACTTGCTCATCAATTATCGGTCGCTAGAATGGCGACTTCGGCCGCGTCACTATTATCGCGTCTATTTTTTTTTTTTGGCGCCAGGTGCCCGACTTCTTAATTAAGCCCTCGTCAATCCGGCTGCTGTGCCAGATTTCTACGTTGTGCATAAATAACGCAGATAAATTTCGTGAAAAAACTCCTATTCCTTTTATAAAATTCTTTTGTCATTTCACATTTTGTATCGCATGTTGCTTATTTATGTAAGCGATTATTTTATTTTAAGCACAATATTTTTATAAATATTTCAATTATTTATTATGGAGATCTTTACAAGGACGTCTCTTCAATAATCTCTTCAAACTCTGCGTACATTGCAATATATTAAATTTGAAGACTTTTATCCGCTGAAATTATTTAATTCTATCAATATCTAAGATTTAGTGTACATAACAATATAAATGGACAAATAGTCAAAATTTTGAAGAAATAATTGTTTAGTAGTGAATTACTTATTAAAATGCGCATGAATTGAATTAAAAAGAATTTTTTTTAAACATAGTTCCAATAAAATCAGGTCTGAAGAGGTTAAAACGCAAAGTGTAAAATATATACGTCCAATCTGCAAAATTAATAAGTTACTTTGTTTAAATTGTTATTTTCAGATTATAGACCAGAAATAATAAACATGTTTCTATTTTATTGTCAACGATGGATTATTTCTTTATAAAGTCTCGACTTTAATGTTTCGATGTATAGAAGCGAAATTTCTAGGGACGTCAATTAAATGGCATGACGTTGACTGGAATTAAATCAATTCCACGGAAGTTGTGATGCCTATGCTCGTGAGAGAATGTCGTCGTCCGGACGGACGCCCATCGGAAGAACCGCGCGTCATTTTCTCCGCTCGTGATCGCGAGCACTTTTTTGCAAGCGATGAGAGAAAAGAGCGAGGAAGGTAAAGGCATCGTTTGTCACGACGAGAGACGTCTCTACTGGAACTTCCGGAAGAAAACAATTAGATGACCTCTCGAGCCGGCGCCGAGCTAGGGCGAATGATTTTATCGACATCTTCTTTTACGGAAACGTGACAGACCATGGCGAAATATAGGGGCAGATGGTATAGACGCGTAAGGATCGAAAGCTTCGTTTCTTCCTATATTACTTGACAGAATTTTCTTACAAATTATTCGTATACGTCATACTACATCATATTTTGCATATAATTTTCAAAACACGTCGAAAGATCGGCAATAAATGTGCGAAAATAATTAATTCTCCAGGGAGGTAACGCCAAAATCTGTCACACAGTTATTGACGGTACATTGAATCCATTTAATTATAAATCTCTTTATCAAAAATGCCAAACAATTCAATTTTCCGTAAGTTAAATCTACAAATTCGATTATTTTTATTAAAATATCTATAGAACTCATTTAATTTATGTTCATTAAAATGCATTAATTAATTTCAAAAAATTTCAAAAATGACAAAATCGTATAAAAAAGAATAAATACAGTACTAATTGTAAATGTATTTTAATAAAAATAATTAAAATTTGCAGATTTGATAAAGCAAATTGTATTGTTTAACATTTTCGACAAAGAGATTGATAATTGAATGGTTTCAATATGCCATCAGCTCCGGAAGATTAAAACAATAATTGAAAAATTATTATACTTTACATGCAATGATAAATAAATTACCATTCATTTTTTTCGTAGGTTTTGTTAGCAAGAATAATAGAAGAACACATTGACTCGGATAAAGAGAGCTGTGCCCTGAATATTAATCGACAAAAAAAATAAAACTCATGAAAAAGGGAATATTCTTGTCTCTGCGTTTATGCAAATTGACTCTCTCTGACAATGTCCGCAGGTAAAATGTGAACCGCCTCGAAAACGTACGCCATGTCCAATACTCTCTCATATTATTCCCTACTTTTTTTACATCGTTCTACTTTTTCTACTCTTCACGCCCTTTCACACGTTCTTTCCACTTCTTTCTCTTTGTTTCTCATTGAGTCACTAGAATCAGTCTTCGTTCCATTGAACACCATCGAAAAAAGTATCGAAACTCATTCGACAATTTTCCACTTTGAAAAGATCTTTCTCTTTCAAAAAAAAAAAAAAATCGCGGAATGTTCCATTCATTCTAGTTTTTATACGGGTACATCTATAAACATCTATGCAAAATATCGATAAATTTTGATAAGTTATTATTGAGACAACTATGACAGTATTATAACAATCGTACACGCAATTATTTTAACTTTCTTTCTTAAAATCGATATCCCTAAAATATTGCATCCTTTTGTACATTTAACAACGTACGTATAATTTGGTTTCCTCCAAAAAGAAATGCTTCTATAATAGAAAATTCTGCTCTCTTTTTTTGTTACACATAAATAATGCAATAATTAATTCATATTTCAATTCATTGAATTTATATTTTAATAATATGTTAATGCCTTTACGTCATGTCATACAACACTAAAATTTTATTATCCTTCTATTTAATACCCGATAAAATATAATAAATATTAACAAATATTTCAATTTATAAATATTCTAAAAATTAAATTATAATGCATTTTAAAAATGCAAACACGCGCCTATATGATTAAATCATGGAAGCTAATATTCGGTTACTTTAATTAATATTCCGTCACATTCCATTTCACGTTGCAAACTCTCAAGCATAATATCAATACGCTTTAGTGCATATTTATGTAACAGTGTTTCGCGCCAGTAATGGCAGAACGAAGCTTTCGACCTAATTAATTAATTTCCACGTTAGCGTCGATGCTGGTTTAAATCCGATCGCCAAAACGGTAGGCGTACGAGCACGTTAAAATATGGAAAATTGTAAAGTCGCATCTATTGAAATCGCGCTGCAAGTACGTTTAAATGAGGTAAATTTAATTATCCCCAGGCGTCACGTATCACTTGCCGTACAAACTCAATATATGCTGTCAGAAATCGAAGATTCGTCAGAATATACACATGACGATTTTATTAAAAGAAATATAGAAACTAAAAAAAATATCGTGTTACTATAACAAAGTAACTTGTTTATTGTTAGCATAAATGTAAAGATCATTATATCGTAGAATATATTCTGATAAAATTAGATGATTTATAAAGTATTAATTTTAACAAATAAACATATCGCAGATAAAACTTTTTTCTAACTAAGTAATAGTCAAATAACAAAATATCATGCGAACGCCAATAATATATACGAGAGATGTGGTTTTTATTTAATTATGCTTTGTAATTATGCCGAAATGAAAGTACATAAAGTAAATCTCATAATTCGCGTACGACGTGAATTACGTCAAACGTAAATTGCAGTTGCTTGCAAATTCTACAAACATAGTTAAGTGGATTCACTAAATCTCTGGGTGTGATAGGACAAACTTACCGCACAATTCGAGGCTTGTTAGCACGTATAACGCGGTGTCGTTTCGCGCGAAGTGAGGGATCGCGCACATTCGTCCACCCAACTAACTCGCGATGGATGTTTTTAATTTTAAACGCAACGCGTTTGTTGTCCGTGTCTGTTATTTTCATAAGCGACTTTTAAAACGTATGCCGCGCGTACTGACCACAGTTGTCATATTTTTATTCGTAATCCGACATTGCGTCTGTTTTTCGGACGTTAATTACAGCAGGAAGCAGACTGTCTGTCGGTGACGCTGTTGTGCGTAACGACCGCTCGTAAAAAAATCCGCGGCACGCTTTCCTCTGGTTTGCCAACGCGTTGTTTTGCCTCTATAATTTGAATCCTTTTTACTGTATTTTTCTTCCTGGCAATATTTGCGATATGCAATCGTGACTCTACATATCCTATTTCAACGCGCCATGCTCTGATAACGAATTAAGTATTGATCCTTTTTCCTTATTTTATTGGCTGACCACACAAATTCTCATTAGCTTTTATTTCCGTTGTTAATTAATTGAATACATTTTCAAAATACGGACAAACATAAATTCTTGTTAAAATCAACTATATAGCATAAAACCAAATTTTCATCAATGAAAAACCTAATAAATCGAGATCTAAAGTTTTCAATTAAGAATAAGAATTTTATTTATATTTTGTAATAAAAAATGTTAAATGCAATATTTATTTTTCTTTATTAGTAGGGGTTTAATATAGTTAGTAGTTGATATATTCTTTCTTAATGTATCTATTAAATGTTTTAATATTTCAGCGTTTGTCGCAAGCAATATAGAATAAAACAATTCATTTTTCGTGTATTATTTTTCAATCTGCTGTTACATAAATCAATTATCAAACAGATTTATCTTTCAAGCTTCGCTGTGCGAGCTATCTTTCGTTAACTTATCGCTAGAATGAAAATGTTATTAATTAAATTACACAAGTATGATAAAATCATCAGATAATAACACGATATTGACGTCGCCAATTACATTAATAACATCGTTCGTTAAAATTCTCCAATACTTTAGCACATTCATTTCCTAAATGGAAAGCACCAATCACGGATGTATCAAAATATTGCTTTCCAAAGTCGGTAATTTGAAATTTGTTTCAATAAAATGAACATTATAATTATGTAATCATACGAATATTTGTAATTCTAACATGCTACGAAAACTGCAAATAAAATCAGATAATCAATTACACGTTTAATAACGATTTTTAAAAATTGTCAACTTCTTTTCAACTCTAATCATTGCACACCTGCCGATTCACACGAACTATTCTATCATCTCTTTTACCAATCGCGATTTATTTGGCTTACATATATATATGTGCGGTCGGGTTGCTGACGTGGACCGTTTCTAAAAGGCGGGAACTTCTTTTCAGAAGCGCCGTTTCTGAGTAACCGGACAGTTTCACATTTCGCGATAAAAGTTTCGTAAACGGCGACGACGTAGCAAACGGAAAGGAACTTCCACGCTGCATTTCCACTAGTTTCTGCGTCGACTTTGGTGTACCGGGGAGTTGTTACTGGCGTAGTTTGCGAGCAGTGCTTTCCCTATCGTTTGCAGCTGCGGCGAGAGGGACAACCTAACTATTGTACATCCTTGGGGGCAATACGTAGCACTTCATGTGAAGTGGAGATATGGGGATAATAATTTACGCATGTTATTGCGGTGTTATAATGCTAAAAACGACAAAAGGGAATCTCATGTAAGTTCCATAAAGAAATTCATAACGGATCTTTCGCAAATTAAAATAAACTGAAAGTTTAATATTCATTTTAAAAAATTAAATTTATTTATCTTATAATAAACTCTACTAACTTTTTATTCTTGCAACTGAAGCAATATTGTTCATTGAAATTTTATCAAATATAAGCTATCAAATAAATGTTTAATAATAATTGATTATTTTAATAATGAATGATCGATTATGAATTAATTTAAAATTAATATTCATAACTATGATTAATAAATAAACAAGTTTAAACACAAAAGCTATTTGCCTCGTTTAATTTATTCATATGTTTGTAATTCTTTTTTTTTTTAATTAATATAAAATTGTATTTCGTAAAAACACTTTAGGAAATACCTTCAGGAATGGAGATATATTATTTTAGTGGAAAAAATAAAATAAAAATTACATTAATTTACATGTTTTTGTGTAACTGAAATGATCGAAATTAAAAAACAAGTCAGAATCTTTATTTATATATGACTTTGTTTCAAGTATTAAAATCTAACAGGAGTGGTCAGCATGTTTTTATCTCAATGTTTTTCAATAATCATCTAATCACAACTTTATTTTGCTCATCACTTTCGCATCCAAATTATTTAGAAAGAATTGCTATATTTTGAACATTGACGTATTATATCTTAAAAATGGCATGTTCTATTTTAAAATTGACGTGCTAAATTTAAAAAATTCAACTTTATAAAATTTTTCTGGTAACAAATGAACTTAGCGCTCCAAAATACGTTAAAACAAATTGCTTCCTTTTCTCGCACTAAAAATTATAATACAAGCGCGCGTTATTAGAGTAAATGATTATCAAGGACTCGAAAGCGAAATCAATCGGTTGCCATATACAAATACGTATACGGCATATATTTTCGATGAGGCTAAAGGCGATGATTCCTTTGTCCATGTAATTATGGAAATTACCGAATTGTATAATCAATCGCTAATTCAATAGTATAATTTCGCGGTATATCGATTTGTATATTGTAATAAAGCTGCAGATGCATTGTTCCAGAGTCTTCGCTCGTTTCCAGTAGCAAAATTCGTAACTACATTTCCACACAAACTCATACGTGTCCTTCCGAGCCATCCTCGCGTTTTTCTACTTCATGTGCATTTCGCATATGTAGCAGCATGTGAAAGGCAAAAAGTTTCTTCAAAACGCAAAGTGATCTCTCACCTTTGAAATAGCTGCCAACATTCCATCCATGCCACCCACCTACACTTGCTTCACTTTCTCTTTTCTGCGTTTTTCACCCTTTCTCGTCTCTCTCCTTTTTCTTTTCTTCGCCAGAGCGACACAATGGAAAAGGGAACATTTGTTTAGAAAACGCCCTGGCAGTCTACTGTAATCTTAATGAAAAAAGCTCTTTTTCTTTGGAACGCTTGAAAGACTGCTCGTAATTAAAATCCCCGCTGAATTTTTTAAGAGTACTTAAGAATTAGCTATTCAGGTGCAGCGCGGTATAATGAACATGTTGTACAATTGTTACGCTTTTTTTTATCTGTCCGCAGCTATCATTAGTAAGATACGTTCAAAATTAATATTAATTATTAATTATCAAATATAAATATAATTATTAACTAAGTGTGAAACAATTTAGAAACGTATTTAACAACCGAATATAAAATAAAAATTAAAATGCACCCCCTCCCCCTAACAAGGATTTTGTTATTTTAACAATTACATTTATCCATGTATAAATATTAACAGTTTGATAACAGTTTAACTATCAATCATTATTACATCGCTTTTACACATCGTTATCGAACGCGGCGATTTGATGCAACTACTTTCTGTTGCATTTACATCAGCGATATTTCCGATGTATCGTATATTTTCACTCATCGTGGCCTCGGGTTATGTTAATACGCAAATGTTACTAATATCGTCTCGTTGTACTATGAAAAAAAAACCTTCATATATCCGCGGCACATAAACCGTAAACACATCAAGCCATACATCAAGCACGCGCAGCAGCCTCTGTTGATACAGTTCCGAGGGAATACGGGCAATTATTCAAGCACGTAATGTTTTATGAAAGCGCCGAAACATTTTCAATTTTATTTCGTAATAATCTCAGGGGAAACGATAAATGATATCTCGTGCAAATGTAAATTTATTGCACTTCTGCATAATGACATTCATATGCATTGCACTAATTTACAGTCGATAATGCTCAGATATATATCTGACGTCCTTTTCACAAATTTCCACACTATATAGTAATCGTCATTAATTGATACCAATGCAAATGATTTGTTCGGTTTGATATCGCTGAATCATACCATTTGACCAAACTTTGACATTATAGAAATCTTTAAAAGAGAGCATTATAAAACTTTATCTACAACCTCTTTACTTTAAATGATTGGATTAGCTTATAATACTCTAGAAACTATTAAATACTCCGATAAGTTGCATAAAAAGTTAATTTTTTATGAGATGTCCATTATTCTCTCTTTTCATACACAGTGTCAAAAATGATCTATCTCGACAGCAGTATCACTCAAAAGATATGTATAACTTAATCAGAATAGAATGAGATGACCATCGGATGTGTCAGCCACTTTACCTTTTTCTCTTTATATTCACAGACATACACACGTCGCGCCCGGTTTTTCAAACCGATCGCGTTCCCTTATCTCGCAATCCATGAATAATGCACGTCCGGAATTCGCGCTTGTCCAATTTATGCTGTGGAAATGCTGCCCCGAGGATTTCGAGCCTTACACCTAGAAAATCGATCTCGCAGGAGCAGTCCACGTTTTTTCACCTCGATCTATCATGCTGCGCGACGTTTGACGTGGGTGCGAGGTTAACAAATCATGATTTTACAGAAAATTTCACATCGCATTGCATCACGGAAACAATAGCAATAGAGTTTAATGAAAATGTTGCATTGTCTAATATTCAATTATAATAATAATTATTTATATACGTCTTCTTCAAAAATGACATATTCTTATTAATTATTGATTATTTAATTATTGCGATAAATATATTTCCATATGCTTCGATGGTCGAATTAGCAAGACGCTTATAGCTTTAATAAAATTCTCAGTGTTATATATTTTTTTTCTTATCAAATATGATAGGTATTGAACAATATAATATTGAAATGCAAATAAAAATAAGCTCGTTGAACTTTACGAGCAGCATCAATACTGAAGAATCCCCTTCCGACCATCTATTATATTCACGGATGTTTTGGACTTTCAAGAAGGTAGACGAGTTACGAAATATTTTTAGGAAATTCTATACTAAGAGATTTTGACTGATTTTATACTGATAGAGGACATTAGCATTGGAACCATTAATTCAAACAATTTTTGGTGACAGGTAGTGTTCAAAACATTTAAAGTTAAGACGATCATATGCGCATTAAACATTGGATAATAAAAGTAACTATTATAAAAAATATAAATTTCTTGAACTTTAACTTTTAAGTCTTTTCCATTACTGTTCGATTTCTCATAAAAAAAACATGGTGAAAATGTTACAAGTTATAAAGTAAGCAGTAGAAGCATAAAAAGGTGCCTTCTTTTGTTTAAGAACTAATGTTTGAAAATACTAAGAAATCGATCCTTGTAACATATGTTTTTAATATATGATTAACAAATATTGCATATCAATTAAAACGCAAAAAATGGAAAATTTAAATATAAATAATTACTTAATCACTTTCAATTTACACGGAATGTCTTCCAATCGTTTCTCACCCGACGTATTAATTATCATATAATTTCATATACCTAATAATTAAATATACGCTCATCAAAAGTCCAACAGTAAAAAGACTGTAATATGGCAGAATAAGTAAAAATATTAGAAATAAGTTGAAACAAGCAAACACGCGCATCATTATAAAAATAATGGTTTATTATGCATTCAAATTTATTTTTTTATTTTATTAAGAAAAGATCTTTCGATTATATTAAATCCGTTCCTTGTAATCACGTTTTGAAAAGCATATTTTCTCGCTTAAAGTCATATTATTGGAAAACGGAACTTTAGTAGCAAGAAAGTAGATTTATCCTTCGCAATGATCGTTCTGACTCTTAATAGGAAATATAATAGGAAATAGGGGCCTAGCATGGGGATGGCACAAAGAAAACGTTTATTGCATTTGGGCAGCACTTTACGTTGCATTATTTTATCTCAACGTTCCTTGGATTCTCCCCGCGCAGAAGAATCGTAGCTTCCATAACTCATCTTCGCTAGAATAAGTAAAGAGTACGATTCGCGGAAAACTAAATTATGAAATAGGAATACAATAGGACGTAATTGAAACGTGCTTTGAATATCATATTTGTATTTGTTCAAAAGTTGATATGTATAAATAGGTTATAATATAGTTAACGATAAGAAACACATTTTTATTAAGAAGATATACAAGTACTTTCAAAAGACCTTATTTATTCAATCCATAATTAATTAGTGATATGCATTACTTATTATAACATACGATCGTCTTGTTTTTTTTTTGTTAACTTATCTTTTTCAAAATTAATTTCGTTTTTGAAAAGAATAAATTTTTTAGCGGAACAATATCTTATGATAATTATTAAATGTCTTAGTATGAAATTGTCTTTACACTTGCAAACGCGCTTATTCTTACTTTGTGATTTTACGGTAAGTTACGATGAAATTACTAAGCCATTAAAATATATTAAATATATAAAGGTGATGAATGAAATAAAATCTTTTATATTTTTATGTGTTTCTCCATTTGTTTTTAAATGTATCTTTAAGTTCTTAATATAAATCTATAAAATATTTTATGTATACATATATAATAGAATTGTAAACTTTTTAAAATACAATTCAGAAATAAACACAACACAGTGCTTAAGCAATAATTTTACTTTTCTTGAATCTTAATATCATTTTCGATCAAAAATAAAAATGAAAAATTCAATCAATACAATAATGTTTACTTTAGTGAAAAATTACATGTTTCGCTCTCCCTCTTCTCTCTTTCTCTGTTCATTAATCTTCCCTAAACAGTTTCTCCGAATATTTTCTTTGGCGTAGTCGCTACTTCGTATTTAGTAACACATCGCGACTCTGTGAAGATATAATGGCAACTCGAGAAGGAGCAGACAATTGGGTATGGAAACATCTTCTTAGACGATTCTATTGTAAAGTGCAAAATAAATAACCGCGTTGCATTGTAACGTAAAACAATATGATGATTAAAATAACTTTCTTAAAAAAAGACATAATTTGCAAATTGTGTTTTATTAAAATACTTTGCGCAGCTACGATTAGTAGCCGATGAATAAATTGATACGATATTGTTACAGTATAGAGTAAAGTTCCTGAAATAACAAATTTCATCATTGTTTTATTCTTCCTTAATATTGTAATTTTCCTTTAATGATTCAATCTCCTGAGGCTATGGTCCACTTGATGCTACGAATGCTTCGAAGCATTTTTTGATTGGTTAGTTAGTAAAATTCTTTCTTCCGATTTTGATCAATCAAAAATTTCGAAGCATTTGTAGCGTCAAGTATACTGCACTCTAAATATTGATCGACGAGAATCAAGTTTGAAAAAATAAATCGTAATTTTTGTATAATTATTTTTTTCCTCTTTTAACAGATTTAAAAATCTTTTTTCAGGAAATCTGTAAAAGAGGAAAAAAGTAATTGTTACAAAAATTATGATTTAATCGATAATACAGGCGGCTATATAATTGCCTTAAAATATTCATTTTCAATCATTACTTGATAATTATGTTTGATTCTTGGAGGAATTTGCAGCCGATAAATAAATGAATATCATTATACCTATAATATATTAGGTGTTGGAATTAATTCGTAGCGTTTTTTAATGAAAGAATGTTATTTATTTCACATGAGCATTAAAAAATACATTAATGAAAGTACTTCCCATCACTTGTAAAACGCTACGAATTAATTCCAACACCTAATATTATTTCACAGCAAACTAGTAAAATAAATAATAACGTACTTGAAATATTTAACGATAAAAGTTACACGCGCTGCGACATATCTGAGATATAGTTATTCATTTTTTAGAATAAAATTAAAGATAAATTTATCGACACACACGCACACACGCGCACACACACACACACACACACACACACACACAATTTAATTTAAGAACAATTAGAGATAAAGTACCATCATCTAAGTAGCAATTGACATATATCTTTTCACATTTTTTTCAAAATGCTCATTTTTAATTACTCATAATTTAACTAACGAGATTCGAAAATAACGACATTCAAGCAATCAGTTTCTTCATTCATAAGTTTCTCAAGAATGTTAACTGATAATCTGACCGTAGTGAAGAGCCGTTACAAATTTCATTAAAATCCTTTTTCCGTTTAAGAAGCCATTCGAGTTGTACTAAAATAAATGCGACTAATCTTTCGCAATTATTTTCTTCTTAAACTCCATTTGATTTTCCGACTTAACTCGAGAAAACTTGTAATCGACGCGTTTCCGCTGACCGTCGCCGCACGTAGATCGATATTTAATTAAAGGTGGATCGTAGGGAAAAAGGAAAACAGATAAGTGGATGGAAGAAAAATGTGGAAAAGATTGGATAAATCTGGTGAACGTGAACTAAAAATGCATCCGGCCATGCCCCGAGAAAATGCACGTCGAGCAATTCTATATCCCAGCTATTAAAGAAATCTATATATTCGTCCATTTCCAATAAAATCTATAAAATATCTGTTAGATACAAGTACGTTTTCGAAATATTGCACATTGAACTACGTTTGATATACCATCAATCTTCAGTTTAAATTTTTACAGTTGGATGACAACGATATAGAATAAAACATTTTTTTTTTCATCAAAGTGGATGTAGTTTTTATTATTATTTCCACACGTGAAAAAGGAATAATAAACTAATTTTTTTTAATTAAAAAAACCTTATTTTATTATGGTATTTATCTTTAAAAGCAAAATGATTAATGATAATGTATAGCAATGCAGTATATAAAACATAATATTTTATGCGTGCATAATTAGAATATAGCATAGCTTGATAATTTAATTTAAAAATGTTTAATTAATTATAATGAAAATATAACACGTAATATATACATTATATATTTAATATATATACGTATTATACATATATACGTGTACAAAGCCTAAGTAGAAACGAAATATTTAAATATTATAATTACTGATAAATGAAATAAATTAATAAGGCCAACTCTTTTAACTGATATCTGAACACGCATACATTTCTGCAGCAAGTTTTTTAAATTGACAGAGCCTTTGTGTGTTCAATAAAGAGACAAGATTGCGCAGATTATTTTTTTTAATATCAATGTTATCTTAAAAGTTTCAAGTATCGAACAATTACACTCATCAATTCTAGATTTCTACTCCGAGTGAAAAAGGCAAAACGCCGTTACAAAAACCGCATCCATCCACCAGTTGCATACGTTTACTGCCGTTCGCTCGATAACAATAAAGCCTGCATAGAAGCAGAAAGAAATTTGTCTAAAGCGAGAGAGGAAATTCGGGAACGCGAAAAAGTGGGTCGTGAAAATTGGATGGATGTGCCGAAAAATTGCGTTTGTAGAGAAAAATGCACAGCGAACCGTATGACATTCGCTTCCTAGGAATGATTCTCGATTGGTACCAAGTGCCCTTCAATCTAAAGGGTGTGTGTGAACGAACCGACTGACGGACATTGAATGTGACCATTGGCTAGGTATATGATTCTTCGCGGAATGATTCACCACCTATGTGAATCGTAGCTGAGTCGTCCACAAATTTGCACGCTTCGATCGTTTCATCGACCTTTCCTTTTTGCATCCCTTGTTACCGCGAAACCGTGTTCCTCGTACTTCAGATTGCCAGGCTTTCTCGCAGCGGACCCAAGAACTTTCGAAAGATTCTATTTGCGCGTGTTCCGCGGAGCGAAGAATTTAGGTAGGTAAGTTATAAAGCGTTCGTACTTCGATGTAAAGGCTTTAGGAATCTCTCCTTTTCTATTCACATTCTTCTCACGCTGCAAATTTGCATTTTCTCTACTTACCGTTTACTTTGATTGTGATTATATAAAAAGACGAAAATATCTTTTTTTTTTACTCTGTTTCATGCCAGAAACGATTGAGAAATATGTCTGCGTCATTCTTCGTGGTTCACATTACTTCGTATCCATAAAATCTAATAAATTCGGATCAACCGCGTTCATTAAATTCACATAAAGGAAAAACTTAGACGATGGCTGGAATGCAGTGGGAACTGAAAAGCGAGACCGGTTGCTAAAGAAAAGTTATACTAAGACGATCATACGTCTTCGTTAAATCTATGCCGTGCGCTTAGTCAACGCCGCGAGATACGCATCGGAGAGATTTCGCCTTTGAAGGAAGCACCCTGACGTCTGTGTCCCCATGACTCTTCATGATATATCGTCACAGACACGCCATTTCCTACGCGCTACGACACCCACCCTCACGTTCTACGTTCACGTGTGTGGAACGCGCCCTAATCGCGGTCGCGATATTTATTGGCGGCCCCCTATTACGGAACTACGGAAGCGACAATTTGTCATGCCACTGTATTAATTACGTAGGCTCCCTTATGCAGATAAGGGTGCTGGAAACAACCTGTTTGAATCGAAGCCGTCTCCGGTAAATTTTCAGATTAATTGCCGTCGAGCTAGTCATAGCTTGTTTGCAATTAATAATGATACATACATATGTATAACCTTTGTTAACCCCTTCCTTTGAGGACCGGAGCTTTCCAACAAAGCTATGGAAGGTCTTTCGAAAGGTTTTCGAGATCAATAACATTCAATTCTATATCTTAGAATTATAAATTTTAAATTAAAAGAAATAGTCTTAAACATTTTTTTTTTAATCTGATTATCGAACTCTTTTAATCTGATTATAAAACTCGGTATCCTAAAAGTATCAAATCAAAGGGTAATAATCTCCAACGAAGGCTGGATCTAGTATCACGGAGTTCATAATCAGAGTTTAAAAGCCATTTAGATTAACTGTTTGCCTGGCATTGATGAACTTCAACTAAAATGAAACTGGAACTTAATAATACTACATAATACTTTATAATTAAAAATTTCCTAAAACTATAAATTTTATGATAACCAGATTTTTCTTTTTACGAATTTTTGTTCAAAATATTGGACTACTTTAAATTTTTTAATTTTTACCTCAGATTCGATAAAGCATTAACAAATCACCCCATAGGCCGAGTTTAAAAAAAAAATCAAACCAGCAATTCATAAAATAAAAGGGGATAATTCCAAATGGCCAATGGAGTTGTCAATTCACAAAGAGTTAATTATCCTGCTTTATATATTCTGAGTAACATGATAAACGAAATTCGCATTTCAAATAGCTTCATGTTTATATTATATCCGCATAAACATAGTTAAACATATATGATCTTTAAATATAATTTCAGCATACCTAATATTATAAATTATAAACAATCATATAAATGATCATATAAAATATCGTGAGCATTGAATGAAATATATTATGTAAAACTTAATTAAATTAATAATTATGAAAGAATGTTTGTCTGGTGTTTACATAAAATATAATAGTAAAATTATAAAACAAAAGTCTTACTACTTTGTCACCCAAATTTCGCACGCGGCACGGTAGATATGCGGTTTGTCCCACAAATGCACTGACATTCGCTGCTGTCGGCTCAAAAATGGGCAGTTCTTCCTTCAAATCATTATAGGTATCGTTTACATGCCGCTGCGCATCTTCGTTGGATGTGACGCGTACGTGTGCTGACGCTAGAAAGAGAATAACGATCTGGTGAACATAACTTTTGATGATAATATATAATATGTTTCTCAATCTTATAAATCCTATTATACGTAAAATTAATTTGTATTTATGTTACACTTTTGTTTGTAATTCTGATGTTAGTGTATTTAATAGTTTAAAAAAATGAAGAAGGAATGCTCGCATAAAATATTGTAAACATCTCTCTTATTCTAGATAGTGTACATTCATTGTACGTAAAATGAAATAAATATATATTTGAAATTTTGCAAAAATAAGAAAAAGTTTTAGTAGTCCAATGACAAGTCTTTTGTTTTATAGAACGGTAATTAAAGTTTTAGATTATTAACCTTTTGTCTGCAATCATTTCTTCCGTCTGCAATTTAGTTTCTACTATTTTAGATTTTCAATAAATATGAGATCAAATAGGTTTTTTACAAGATATTTTAAGAGGGAGAACCAAACTCCGCCCTCTAGATTGTACAAAAGATTAAAAACATTTATTTGTTTAAAATCATAGAAGATATGCTAATCTTATTCTTATGTGCAAAAGATGCGCAAAATTTTTATCACATTAAAGAAGTCTATCTTTTTAATATGTCGCGTTGTAATCACTTATGCTGTGCGTCATAAAGAAGCGCATGAAATGTGTTCCACTTTCCACGAAACTTATATATGCGAATTTTGGACAGGAAACCAGTGCTCGCAGACATCTCCCACAAGAGTACAACTCTGAATCAGCTATGAGCGCGCGACTGCTGGATGTACTACTTACAAGATACCAAAATCCAAGTGCGTTATAACTGGCACAAGTAGTGAACTGATGCCGAGCGAGCAAACTCAGCTCATTTCTTAAGCTTAATACGCTCTTCGACATTTCGGCAGAATATCTTATAGAAGACAGTTATGCACTCTGCCTCATTGTATATGCTCGTTTGTATCTTCTTAGAATTCTGCCTGCCTTCAAGTTCGTCATGTAGTATAAAGAATAAAACATTCTCATTCGCTTTTCTTTATATCGTTTGTTTTATAAAGAATAATCCAGCTTTCGCTAATACACGTTCATCTTTATGACAAAAGACATTAAACGCGTACAACAAACGATGTGCATTCATTTCATCGAGAATATGTTCGCACTAACAATTTTATTTTCCAAATTTTCAATAAAAGATATAGTTATTAAAAAAAGAGGACAAAAACTAATTCGTGCTTAATCAATAACATGTTTTTATTGGATCACCTGTAGAACTGATTGAGTTTAATAAAAGAGATTGTTTGAGCATTTGTAAAAATATGTTTTGTTAAACTGGATTAGAGATTTTTCATTTTTATTATAAGCACTTGTATCTGTGCATGTAAACATTTTCATATTTCAAGTTCTCTTGATACCTAACTACAATTTGACGATGGATGAGAAGCATAATTGAATTGAACATGTATAATCTCTAAATAAACAAATGTTTTTGTTATTTTTATGAAAACTTTTTTATGTATATTTTGTATTGTTTTTCTTTATGTATCGCTGAGTATATAAATTTATATTTGTTGATTTTGTGCAATATATACGTTCACATTGATTCTAAAGTTAAAACTCGAAAATCTAATTACAGTATGATTCGTAAGAAATGATGTGCGAATTATGAAGAGGGACGAGTATTTCTTATACTTTAATTCACACACGTTTTCGTATCTATTTGCTTCACGTATGCGAGTGGCATTGGAATAAATTCGATTCGCATACATTCCCACTCCCCCCCCCCCTCTCTCCCTCTCTCTCTCTCTCTCTCTCTCTCTCTCTCTCTCTCTCTCTCTCTCTCAACCCATCGAATTTATTTCAAATATGCATGTCACGTAGAATACTGACACGTACTACAGGAGTCGCGCGAAAGCCAAACTTTCAAACGATTTCGATTTTAGGAGATTATAAAGGGCATACATTATTCACACAAATTGTGTAACCGCAAACATTATTTCACAATCATAGCAATATGATTTATTAGCGCTTGTTGATTATGATACTTATATTATGATTAACATTTTTTATTTGAGTCACATAAATTTAAATATTTTTCGATATATCAGCGAAATTTCCGTACAATATTATTTCCGTAAAATAATCATACTTTAAATCCAATATTAAAATTACGATTTTCTCTTCTTTGATTATATAACTTTTAAGTTAATACAATTCTAAAACCTTAGAAAAGTTATTACTCTGACTTGTTACAGCCTTCTGGCTTTTTGATATTTCCGTTGGCTGTCTGAACACATGTTGCATAAAATCTTCGAAGTTTCCGAATAAACATCATTCAAATGGCTGCCGGGCTATACATCGTATCGTTCTCCGTATACCTTTGGAACAGTTAGTATATTCTCCATCATCATCAATCATCATCAGACCGAACGACGATACTCATTGGCGGTTGACAGGGATTGATCCGAAAGGAAAGTTCGTAATAGAAACTGGCTGACTGTGAGTCTATTAATACAAGAAAAAGAAAACTGAATGAAATAAACTGAATGAAATAATATATTAAAATTTTTGTTCTCTTTACAAATTTAACTCTCGCATTTATTTTATCAGTTATTTTATCAGTTACAGTCAGAATTATTTTTACTATTTTATTTAAACCAATTACCAATGTTATGACAAATTTTTTTTATGTCAGCTGTCCCAGTTGTACACTATTTCTTTAAATTTATCAAACACTACACAAAATTCTGAGAAAAAAGTATTTTTTATTTGTAATTATATAATTGTATAATAAATATATAGCTAAAAGATTCATTTTTATAGTTATTATGATATGTTATTAGGTGTTGGAATTAATTCGTAGCGTTTTACAAGTGATGGGAAGTACTTTCATTAATGTATTTTTTAATGCTCATGTGAAATAAATAACATTCTTTCATTAAAAACGCTACGAATTAATTCCAACACCTAATATATAATAATTACAACCTTTTTTCTCAATATATTTAGAATAAGAAAACATTTTCACATGCAAAAATCTGCAAAGTAAAAGATTCTTGCTATAAAGTAAATCGCAAAATTCTATAAATCTAAATTTTTTTATTTCAATTCACTGCAATATTGCTCAACTACTATTATCCACTTCTTCCGGCAGCAATGTCCCGATTGAGAATGAAAAAAATACTGCCGTGACCCCAAAAAGACAAACGCCTGTCAATCATCGCGTATCGTCCCCCTTTTGACCCTCGCGCGCATGCAATCTGATAAATTTAATTGGATGAATCTGCGTGCGGTGCAAAGGTAAATCCATGTACGGCGAATACGGGGTGGAAACGTGGATTGCTATCGAATTATCAAACGAATCTGCCCAGAACAACCCGTTGACATCGTGTAACTCGTTGAGCTGGCCATTTCATATAACCAACGTCCGCTCCAAAAACCTGCGATACCCTTTTTCAATCTCAAAGCATATGACGGTACGCTTATCACATCTGTGCATAATCTTTATACGCTATCACCTGACGTGTCTGAAACTTCTGCTTAAAAATTGAAAATTTAAAATGATTTATTGTACCGCTCTGAGTATCGAAAAAATAATTTATAATTGTTTGCTTGCATTTTATTATATATGATATTTAATATTTTATTGAATTGAACACTGAATATTATTGTTTACGTATTTCAGTACATTTTGAATATCATAAGATGAATATCATATGAAGATCGTTGTTTTAAAAGATGCATGAATATAATACCAAACAGTACGAGAGCATACCAATGAGATTTACAAGTCGAAGTTAATATTGACGTAGTTTATATGAACATCTTCGCTTAGTTTGCTCGAGAATCGGGAGTAAATATTAGTTTGGTTCCATCACTACTTCTCCTTCCCATCCCTCTTCTGGTGCGATAACGCCCGTATACATACCCCACTCTACTAGCGTTATACAAATGACCAACACTCCACCCCTTTATGCGTCCACCCACAGTAAAGTCCTGCCACAGATCCTGATAACTCGAGATTAATTGACAAAAAGCTACCGTCACAAATAAGGATGATTACATGAAAATCGTCCGGTGTCGCCATTATCGTGGTCTCTACCACTTCCAATGGTTCTTCCGATACGAAAATCGAAAGGACGAAGACATTAAATTAACTCCTAACTCATTTAGAATTAATATTTACATTAAAGAAATAAGACAATTACTCTTTTAAAATAATATAGACGATTATATTTCGAAAAATTTCACAAATTAACATCATAAATATCATAAATATTATAATTTCTCACTCAACAATATAAGTGTAACATAACAGATATTGCGCATAACAATGTTATATTGCTAAGTAGAAAATTATAACATTAATGTAATATTATTTCTGTGGAAAATGAATTAAGTATGTTACATTAAAACTAACAATTTCTTTCGATGTAAACATAATCCCCTACAAAATCTCTTCTTCCATTGTGTCATATACAATATTAAATAAGGAAATTCCGGAGCAAATGCACGAATCGTATCAACATACTCGCGAAACAATTTCCATTCTGGTTATTCTTAGGCAAATACGTTAGAGTATTTTCACGTCTGATTATGACCGTTCATTTCCACTTGTCTCGCGAGCTATCACAGGCGCCACCTCTGCAAATGTCCATGCAACCCCTGTATGAATAGTCACTTCTGCTCTAGTCACTCTTTTTTATCCCAAGAATTTTTTTCGCTTACAGAATTTTCGTAATATTATAAAGTCCCCGCGCGTAAATGTGCCGTAAACTAAGATTGCCGCTTTCCTCCATCATCATTGTCGTTCCTGTGGTCAGTAATATTTTTCTTCGTAAAACGTCAGAGGGCATACTTCTTTTTAAAAGATCGAGAAAGAAACTGCCCACATATACGATCTACGTTTTTATCGGTACTAAAGACGTCTGGTCACGCCAGACGCATTATATCACCCGATGATCGTAAATTCGACCGAGACGTCGTCGCGTTAATAATTAAGAATGCATTCAAACTTTTCGTACGTGCCGCTGTATTTTTATGAATCTTATTCCCACTTCAAATATATCATTATTTATGATGATTGACATCTCAGTGCTCAAACAAGCGCAGATAAGAATAAATGCATTTCGCAGAAACGTATTGTCATATCGAGCGAATATTTTTATACTGCTTAATAGTCAAAAGCATGATGTACGAAGTACATTGAGACTCTCTTCATTTTTACAGTCAATAATTAATTATTTGCAGCCTAATTTTGATATAAAGTTCATTCTTTTGCATATACAAAATATGTATTATATATTTACTTAAATGGATAAATAATAATATTTAATTTAATAATTCGTCAAAAGAGAAATTAATCTTCTTATATTTGTAATATCTTATAAAATAAATACAATATATGTATAATATAACGTAATATATGTATAGTAACAATATATGTATAATAAACGTAAATATTTATAAATTTATCCTGTCATTCGGAAAATAAATTTAAATTATCGTTTTATCTCAAGCTATTATTTTGCTAAATAAACGCGAATGCGCTTGTCACTGAGGGAATTAATATAATTTCTTATTGCTTCTGTATTTCATCCGAAGGGCGATAAATTGAGATAAGAAATTGCTGTCTCCCGAGGGACAATACATTTTCGTAAACTCTCGTGTGAAGTCACAATTACTATAGAAGACTAACATAACGTTCCACAAATTGCCACGCGCTAAATCTTCTTGGACTACTTCCTTCCAGATCCCACTTTCCTTACCAAGTTCCTAATTCGCGTGTTCGAGCGACCGACATTTTTATTTCTTGGAAGCATTATCTCGGTTTTCCTCTGGCATATTTCTTCCAGGCGCGCTTCTTTTCTCGCGTTCGGTTTCTTAACGCGAATGACGTGCAGCATTCTGAGATCCTCACGCGCGAGCAAAAACAAATTTTGATCCAACTAACGAATAAAGAATAGCATCCTTAAAATTCGTATCTGGAATACACGTGCATTTGCACGTGCATGCAGAAATCAGTTTCAACATCTGGGATATGAAAAGATATCTTCAAATTAAAGAATAATTTTGCAAAGCTTAGTATTCAAATTTAAACACTTGCAGAAAACTCATTTAGATAATCTTTCAATGCAAATTTAGACCGTTTTCACAATTACCTAAAAGTTACCAAAAAATTCATGATTGTGGTCATGAATGAATTTCTTGGTAACCTTTTATCTTTAACCACATAATATAAAAACGGAGCTTAATCAGGCAGACACTTAAGAGTTCCGTTTTAGGCTTACAGTGTAAGCATCAGCTAACTTGTAAGCATCATTTGTCTTTGTTTAATATTTGATAGATAACGAGAATGAACTGATGCTTACATCGTGTAAGCGTGAAAATGAAACACATCCTTGAGCCCAGCTAGATGAATAGTGATTAATATGCTCAAATTGTTTCGTTTTATTAAATCGTAGTTTAAATATATTACTCCTGTTGTCTTACGAGCGCAACAACGAGTGAAACAACGAGTGCTAGTATTTCACGTCCGTCTGTATCGTAATGCACACATGCAGACGAACGCAAGTGCGAGCAGTAAGTGGGACGACCTCCATGTTTCATTCAAAATGCACTTAGATAAACAAACTCGCGCACTCGACGGAGAACAAATCTCTTTGCCCTGTCGTATAGGTACAGGAAAAAAAACGAGGGACGAGGGCATGGAAAACAAGAAAACTGCGTAACTCTGAAATTATCCAGTGACACGTTGACACAGTGGCGTACTGGCACAGAGCTCTTCCGCACACCAACACCGCCGCATCGAAGATGCGCCTACGATGTGGCGACTGGCAGCATGACCGCAGTTTACGAGCGTTGCGGCGAAAATATACGGTCCTCGCAGTGGTCTAGCGCGACCGTAAACTTTCGTCCTCCATTGTTTCGAGCGGGAAAGGCAGAAAAGGCCGCGGCCGGGAGCAGTCCGGTTCAAGGGATGCACAGCACGTCCCGACACTCCCGACGCGCAAGATTAACGACGAGATTATTTCATAGTTTCGCGGGCAGGCCCGCCACTGAAATGATGCCGGCCTGTTTTGCCTGAGTTCGACGACGATGTTCGGATTCAGTGGAATTTACGATGTGGCATGTACAACGGGAAACCCAAGCGGAGAATGGGACTTTGATGCAGCTAAAGAATAATAACCAAAAAAGAAGAGAAGAGAATTGATTTTATTTCTTTTCGTCGTATATGAGATGAAAGGATTGAGAAGAAACTAATTCGAGTATAATCGAAAAATGATAGAGATTATATTATTGGTAATTGCTCGATAAAGAAGAAGATACAAGCCAAAAGTATTTCAATTTTGTTTCAATTTTATCATCCAAAACAATATACTTTATTAATAATTAATATAAAATTTGTCATGTATATTTTACTAGCATAATAACACCGATTTTAATCTAGAAACTCTGTAGGGAGAGATAGAAGGGACTCCCGGGGATACTCAATGAATGAAGAAGTTCATGTGATAAAGGAGAGAGAAAGTACGTGAACCCCTTCTCGGAGCAAAGTAACGCATATTCTGGAAGTCCCTCTACTCGTCTCGGAATTCATGGAATAGAATTAATGTTATTATGTTATTTACTTTTACAAATCTAATTTTAATAATAATTAAAATTATATGTTACGATTATTTAAATAATATAATTATTTCAATAATAAAATTAATAGGACAATTATTTTTCTCAAATCAAACAGTTGTTAAATAGTTTTCATATAGAAAATCGGTCAAACAAACGACAATCGTAAATTTAATTCTTACAATAATTTTATTGAAGTTATTTATAAATTATGCGAGAAATTATGCGCGGATACAACTGAAATATTTGTAAGTACATATGAAAATAATCAATGACCTGTGCGCTTTTCCACACACATACGTAAGAAGGAACTTCAAAAGATGTTGCATGAACTGCATTTGCATATATCCGTATACATGCACATTCGGTATACAGACACACGTATTTAGACACTTCAAACAAGCGTGGAGGTAATGGATGCACTCTGCGTAGTACTCGCTATCAGGTACCATTTCAGCACAAGTGCTATAACGATGCTTAAAGCGGAAGTACGCTTGACGTTCAGCATGATATAAACTAAAGCGTGATTTTTAATTAAAGAAACGACAATGAGTCTCCTGTCTATTAAGAAGTTCATTGTTTCGCAATTCATAACGTATCAGTTGTTTTAAAAAAATGTTATTAGATAATTGTTAAGTCACTACATACATGCATTTTTATGTTATGCTTATATATTAATAAAACTTTTATACTTTAATTACTCGTTATTAACTTATTTTTATATACTTACTCTTTAAGAAATCTTAAGTAATAATTTCGCAAAATTAGAATAATCGATTAAACAAAACTAATTTAATAGCATAAATAAGAGAAAAAATTTAATTGATATATAAATGTTTACCTACAATATTATAATAAGATTAAAATTGCCATTATTATTTTATCTAATTAATAATAAAAGTAATAATAAAATTTGCTTTCTTTCAAACTTTATTACTTTTCGCGCAAGAAGCTTAAAATAACCCGCTAAAATGAGGCTAACCAGATGGTCGTTACATGTGAAAATTTAATTCCGATAAGAAAGAGGCGACATTTTCATATAAAAGTTTCGTGACATTCTCGCAATAACCTTGGTCGGATTTTTCAAAATCTTCAAGTGCTCAAGACGCGCCTGTCTAAGCCCATCCCGCTTCCGTTGCGAAAGCGTCGACAGCTCAAGACTGTTTCCAATTTGATGTCGCGGGCGAATATAATTTTTCTCGCCTCGCCGGTACGCCAGTAACTTTGGGAAACCGTTTACGAGCTTAAGCCGCCCCAGTTAGAGATAGAGTTCTTTCGTGCAGGCGGCAACTTCCGGCCGTCGTCGACTTCGCCTGAATTTTTACTACAAGGAAGAAAAAAATTTACCTTACGAAAACTTCAAACTCAAATGAGTGGCAAATGGCAAAATTTTATTTCAACTTTTACAGCAAACACATGTTAGATAAGTTACAAAAATTGCTAATTTTCAGCAAATCATGATATCTGATATTCTTGCAAAGAAAATACCTTGTATTCATTAATTCTGCATTTATCGAAGAACACGTCGTTAAAGATCAATATGATGCCGAAAAGACATTCTCTGAGTAAATGTTATGCAATAACGTGAAAGGACTGCTATACAACGTCATTCGATTGAGAAGACTCCACTTTCGTGGTGGCGACATGTCGGCGCTGGAAGCTTTTCGCGTTTTCATAGGTGCTATCGAGCGACGAGATTTTGAGGGAAGAAAGACGCAAAATTTCTACAAATTGGATGGCGGATTGTGTAACATCTGCCTTTGCCAAATTCCCGCGTGTAATAAGCATGCCACGTGCTCCACATACGCGTTCTATCTGGTCTCTTCTATTTGTGGGTAGTTTCACAAACTATCCACTGTCCACTGTTCAAATATAATTTCTTTATAAAAGATTTTATAGAATTTGAGAATTTCATTTAGCACGATGTTTTTAATTTTAAAAGTAAGACTGAAAAATCATAAATTAAATTTAAAAATGTAAGAGTCACTAATATTTAATGAATTTTACAAGCTACATTAAAAAATATAGCATGTGTTATCTCAAAACATAAACATATTTCATTTTGATAAAATTTAATTTATAATTTTAATAATTAACGTTTCCTAACTATACTCTCTGATATTCCTTGCATTTTATTCATTTTTCATTATATTTGAAAATGTTGAACTTTTATTGCACTCGCTTTTTGTGTGCTAAAACATCAAAGCTATAATAATGATATACATAATTTTACTGTGGTATCACAGACTAGAACTTTCTCTTGAATTAGTATTTGTAAATAGATTTGACGCTGTCAACCTCATATGAGATATAATATCATAAAATGTCATGTATAAAATATTCCGAGAACCATGAACAACCACATGTAGATAAAGGATATGCATGACATCATTTGTTGAGATCAAAATGAATTCACTTTTTTCCGCATACAACACTGGATTGGCTCCCTGAAAAATGTAGTATACAATTTTCTGCTCTCCCGCGCACAATTGGCAGAAAAAAAATATTTATATATTCTTAGATTTTTTATTAAATTCGCTTACACATATACATAACATTAAAAAATAATTGGATTTGATTCTCCTTAAAATTCCGTGGAATTAATGAACATATATTCAATATATAAATTATAAATGATTGAAATTATATTTCTTAAATCATATTTTATATTAATTACTGACTTATTTAAAAACTATAAAAATATAAATAATTGATTTAACATCGTGAATTGTCGAAAATTCGCAATTCACTGAACAATGAATTGGAAAACGAATTGATAATCACATAAGGCGCTATAATCTGACTGTGAAAGGGATATTAGAGAGAATTTAAGGAATCCGGCAGTTAACTGAAGAAACGACACAGAAGAAGGACTAAAACCCGAATTAACCTGCCAAGAACAATCTTGTAGTTGTAGCCGTGCAAACGTGAAGTAATGTGGCGAAACTGGCAAATTTCGTCGGACGCGAGAAACTTCATTTCATCAAGCAGAAACACAGAGGTTGCCTGAATTACGCGGTGTTTATAATCCGTAACACGGAGCTGGGCAATGAGAGATATCATGCGGGTGTACCGCGGATATCTATACGCGTGCAAACACATGCCAGGCACGTGGTATTCTACGGTAAGCACGACGATTTCTTGGAAATGTTCCTTCTGCTTGATCTACCGAGCGATCTTCGTATTCACAACGGCCGCTTAAGCCCCTGTTTAAATTTCCTAGAAAAGCGATTTTTTTTTTATATTACAGCCACGTTTCCTTCCATTCCGTGTTCATTCAATTTAGATATACCTAAACGTCTTAATAAAAGAAAAAGAAGCTTTTTTATAATAGATACTATATTTCAAGAAGTGACACTTGACGGTGTAGATAAATGGACTCTAAAAAAAGGATGAAATGGAAGTTCTTATTCACCGCGTTGCCCGCCAAAATTTAACGACTTCAGATAAGAAAAAAAGTATACAGAGCAAGTGTATAGGAAAGATGATAAGATTGACGGTGTGACGCTTCGGAGTCATAATGCGTGAATGATTTTAGGAAAATCTACGAGGAAATAGAAACTGTAAAAGAGGACGTTCGATCTGCTAATAAAACTGAAGTCCCAGCCGATCTTTCAACTTACCATAGACACGACATGCCAAGCGAAGAAACGGAAGCGGTAAAAGAAGGAACGGGTACTCCCACGCGGGATAGAAAAACAAGAAGAAAAAAAGCAGAGAGAGAAATCCTTCGGAGAAATTCCACTGTGCGGTTTGCTCTTTCTTGGCTCATGAGACTCGTACGACATTTACGCGTGTGTGTAGACACATGATATATGTCGCATGCAAAGCATATGCTTTTATTTCATGAAATTGAAACAAAAGAGAGTCTTTGTAAAACTCGCGACAATAATTCTTATTAATCGCAAAAATTGGAAACAATAAGATACATTTTACTTTTAATGTTAAATAATACTTTAAAATATTATAAACTTAAAAATTAAAATTAAATAATTAACCTTTTGGTTCGTAAATTTGTAAAATAAAATAAGAAAAGTATAAATTATAAAAGAAAATATTATATAGGACCCTCTCCCCTCCTTTTTCTTCTGGTTTCCCTTTCCTAATTATTCTCAATCCTCCACTTTTTCAACGATTCCTTTACTCTGTGCATCCCAGACGACAAAGACGTTTCTTCGCAATACTGCTTCCAAATTTTGTATTCTTTTGTCAACGTCCGAATTAAATATTCTTAATATAAGAAATAATTTTGTACTAATACAGATATGGAAGTTTTTTTTATCAGTGGACGCTATAACATTGTAATTATAAGGTAACTTTGATTATAAGTTCTATTTTATATATATTAATCTACAGACAGACTTTCATTGCTTCATATTCAATATCATTGTACTTTTGCGTTTTCATTGCTTTAGATATTATGTTATTGTAATGTTTTGTTCTCACTATTTTTATAGATTTTAACATGAATTTTAATTTACGATGCTTGTGAATTTTTTGCGCATTTTAACACCGACATGGACTTTTGTGATCTTGACTTCTAATTTATACGCTATATTGTTGCGGACGTAATATCAAATCCACGATGACAGGAAGCGATTTTATAGATGGCTATTTGTTTTTTTGTTTTTTTTTGTATTATTTTATTAGTTGATCCATTTAATTTCAGTATATTAATTTAATTTATCTGTTATATTTAAATTTATTTTATAACATTGAGGATGACGCGATCGGGCTCGAAACGACGTCTGTTATTTATTATTTACTTTAGATCATGATAATTATTTGTTTCTTTTATTGGCGCATTTACATTATTGTTTTTTGGTTCATAGCCTTTCTAAACTTTTATTTTTAATTATTATAGGACCGTATATGTGATAACACAAACTATAGAAATTAATATCTTAAACGGTCTAGCTAGTCTTAAATGCTTGTATGATCTGTGTGAATTTATATAATTACTAAGTATGTAATCCTTTGAAAAGCGCGAATGATTTTTTGGTCTTAAAACTCTATACTAAACCACCGCAGTAAATATCACGAGTTAAATTGACTAGCAATTTAACAATTTGATACTTTTTCGATACTTCGAACGATCTTAATAATGAGTGACATATTAAAATTCTGTAAATAATTAATTCTTATTGCGAAAAATATTACCTCGGACGGGAATCAAATCCGGATCTTTTGCTTTTCGGACGAACGTCCTAAGCCACCAAGGCAAAATGAGAAAAATACCAGCACAAAAATGGAGTAATAATGGATGTTTCAAAAATCAAAAACTATTACTAAAATTTATTCACAAAAAATTCTATAAATCAACACGTTTTGACTTTATTTATTGCGTCTTCTTCAGTTTTTATAATATATCACGTATCACTAAAATAACATATATATATAAAACATTCTACCAAGAATTAATGTAATTTAAGTCTTAATTTCGTTGATCGGTATAATTCACAAAGATCAATGAATCGATAACTTAACTAATATAATAATATCAGTAAAAGACTATGTTAGAGACAACTATATACACTTTTAATAAATCAATATCTATTACATCAAACAATTTATCGCATTTTTTCCTGAGGTCAGTTTTATAAAGACTTGTATAATACTCTTTGATCAAACATTCATTATTGCTCGATTTTTTAGTCGCTAACCTCTTTAATCTTGCTAAAAATAATAATATAACAATTATTGATATTATAATGAAAAATTAAAAACGGGAAGACCATTTTATCTTTAATGTTAAATAATACTTGAAAGATTTAACGATTGTTATATTATTGTTTTAATTTTTGAATTTATAAAGTATTATGTAACATTAAAAGTAAAATGTATTTTTAAAAAATTAAGAACAATGAGATACATTTTATTGTTAATATTATTTGTTAAATAATACTTAAAAATATTTTTCTATTCTATTTAACATTAGGAGTAAAATGTATCTCATTGTTTTTAATTTTTTATCAATGTCAATTGTTATTGTTTCATCGTTGCCTTATCATTTTTAATTTTTAAATTAATATTAATTTAACAAAGCATCTTGAAAACTAACTAAATTTTTAAGTAAAGACTAAACGCTAATAAACCAGACGACTGAACCGAAGATATAAAAATAAATGTGATTTTATTTGTTCATGTTATTAACATTTAATTATTTGTATCGCCTCTAAAATGCTAAACAATTTATTCCTGAGAAAAAAATTACAAATTGTATTACTCTTTCCCACATAAAGATTTGAAATAAGAACAATTTAAAGTAAATTATGACACTCACAGCATAAAAGCAAGCGATAAAAATATGTTTATACGTTTATAGTTAACTACCTCTTCTTGTACTTCTCATATTGTTCTGCGGGTTCCACCGAAAGCGGGCAATTCGCAAAAACATACCCCGCAGTAAATCTCTAAATTACATCGCGCGCGATAAAATCAAGCGTGTCACCCTGTACACAAGCCCGTATCTGCGAGAGCGCGTTTCGCGCATGGTCGCCGAGAAGTTACGATAACGTTTGCCGGGGCATTAAAAACGAAGTAACGGAAAGAACACAGCGGCGACGTAAGCAGGGAAGAAGAAAACGAGATAAAGGAACAACGTACCGGAGGGTGCGATGAGAAAAGTGAAGAGGGTTCCGTGGAGAAACTTGAAAAATGCGCCGAAGGCAAAGGATCTCTTTCAGCTTGGTACGTCCGATCCGATGTAGGTACGTGCCAGGCTCGCCTCTCTAAAAGGGAGAAATCACTCGTGCGCGCACAACCGCGATCCAAATTCCTATTAATCAGATTAGGTAACACGATATCACGATGGCTGTTCGCGGTGGGTTAAAACGAGGTAAAAAGGTTTCCCTTTATTGGGAGTGAAGTTAAATCGGAAAATCGCTTGATTGCACCGGAATTGCGCGTTCCGTACGTCGATTGGAAAATTTCCCGACGACTATTTATGAATTCCAGAGCTCGCCGCGTTTTCACTTCACATAATAACCGTTATATCGATCCGTTAAACGATGTTTGCAATGCTATTTATTTTTTTTATTTTTTTTTTTTATTAGTCGCATTTTCAAATAATCCAGACGACACATTTTTCCTAATTACTTTTTAAAATTCTAACGTAAACCCTGAAAATATTTATTTCCCTTATATTTTATCGAAATACAATATTAAGATTTCTCTTTTAAACTAAGTTTGAAACGTAGTATATAAAAATCTAACTTCTTCTCATCTCAGGAATGCCGAACGTCAAAATGCTTTTCCCAACAATACGGGAGCTCTTCCTCGACGCTTTTTGACGCATCAATTTTCGAAGTTACGCGTAGATCGAACTTCTGCGGAAATACGCCGGAATTTTGGATTGCACGGAGCGACGGATAATGGCCGAAGAAAGTATTACACCTCGTCGTTCTCCGACCTCAATTTTCTCTTATCCGCGGTTTCGGCGGTTTATTGAAAAAGCTGAGCGCTAGTGCGGCGACCAAGTTCGCAATCCGCAGCATCTAACCAAAGCGACAAATCGAACGCTGAATCTCATCTCCGCTTCGTTCACGTTTCATAGAAAATTTTGAAATGCCTATCTCCGTATCACTTCTAATATTAAACAAAAGCGTAAGAAGTTTAATTTATTTTTTAATATTGTCAACAATTGCAATATAAAAGAGTCTAATTATATTTATTATATAATATAAACTTAACAAATCTTCTTAAAATTAACTGTTCTATTCCTTCACGTATGTGCTATTAAATATCATTTATGAGATGAAATAACCACTTTGTTGTTGTTCACGTCATTATTTATACAGAATATGCTCTAAACTATACATAATCTCTAAAAGCATGATAAATAAATACGCATATGTATTCAGTAATTACAATCAAAATACAATCTATTTATATTTTATACTATTATTACCAAACATTATTTAGAATACCTAATTGTAAACAATTAATAAATGAAGATACTTAAATGTAAACAACTGATTAAGCAAATTGTCATAATTATCTGTTTGTACGTAACATGAGGAATAATTATATAATGTTTATATAGTATTTTATACTTTCCAAAAAATTAGGTTTTATAGTAGACCTACTTGGTCCTAATTAATTATTGTATAATTTATTATACGTTCAATTATGTTTAATATGAATAATAAAATATTGACTGAATTCAACATTAATAGATTTAAAAAGCAAACATTTTGCTTTCTATTTAATAAGATTATTTAAATGTATTACAAAAAATTGTTCTCTTAGGATAAAGTACAATGATTGTATACTAAAAAATGACTTTATTTTCTTTACTAATTATAAAAAATTAAAATCAATAATTTGAGAAAAGACCTAACAGAAGGGAATGGAATTGTACAGAAGAAACAGGCAACGAATAAAAATTTGGATGCTAAATGAATAAATATTTTAACGAACGTTGCAACAGAAATATAAATGTCGTTGTGCGGAAGATACACCCTGAAAAAATATACTCTCGACACATCAGCGCGCATGTAGTGGCTTACGATGCAGAAAGCATACCATAATACGTCAAATTAGTCGTAAAACGAGACGTGTCGGCGGGGTTTATTTGTGAGCCTTTGTAGGATTAGTATGTGTAGTCCAGAAAGCGGAAGTCGCGGAAAACGAAAAAAGACTTTCGCGCCACGCCGTGTTCAGCACACTAGCAAAAGCTCCGTAACAAATTCACATGCAGAACAAATTATACTGAACTTTGTATATACGGCCGTGTTATATTCAACGAAGCTTTTGCATCCATTTTACCTTACGCTTTGACAAGAAGATATGTTTGTACGTTCAAAAATCTACATTTTTAAATATTAAAGGATTTACTCGTATAAAATTATTCTTTTCATTAAGCGATTTTCAATTCGTTTGGAATATTCTGAATATTTCAGCTATATAATATCAGCTAAAAAATCAGTTAAAAGAAGCAATACTCAAAAATTTCGGTTGTAAATACGCATTGAAACCAACTACAAAAAAAATACAAATAATTTGTCTCACAATAGCTTATACAAAACAATAACCATATTTTGCTGCAATTTTAGGCAAATAACTTTTTAAACAAGTATGTGGATCCAAATGAATTTTTGCACAAATATTTATTAATATTTCATTAGTATGTATAAAAATTTGTAACGCCACTTTCATCAACTTTGCAAATAAGAGAATTTCGCTCAGATTTTACGCAATAATAGAACAATGCATGAAATTTTTATATTTTAACGTTGTGAGATGTGACATATACATCCTTAATAACTTGCCAAACACGAGAAGCATGTACGTTAATGAAATTTCGAAGAGATTTGGTAAAATTGTCGATTTTTTTGTCACTGAGCATTTCTACGATATAATAAATAATTATGCATACATAATTACGAGTAATTAGACGTAAATAATGGCGCGAGTGATCTTAGTAAATACTTGTGTCGGAAAGCTGCGCTGTACAGGCCCCCGCGTCTGGAATGTCTCTTACCAGGTCATTTTTCACGTTTGTACAAATGCCACGGCAGCGCGAATGCATAAAACGACGACAAGAAGCGCGCCGTGGTAACGTACACGTCCAACTCCACCCGCCTCACCGCGGCCGAGATGGAAGAAGAAACCGTGGCAAATGCTTTCCGGAAACCCATTGGCCCGTCAGCGAGCGCGTATCGGGACTGAAATTGTCGAAGAAACGAAAATAAAGACGGAACGCGCACAGGGCGAAGGCATAGATGGATCGATGGAGGGATTTATTGCAGCGTGGACTTCTTAAGACCCTAAGAAACATGGGGTGAGTTGAAACAGACAGCGTTAATCACGATTGCTTTCCAGACGGAGCTGAATGATGAGCTGTGATTAAGCGATTTTAGATATTTGTTATTCTTCTTTTTATTCTGAATATTTTCGTCGAATTATAAATCACTATCCTCCAGCTGTTATTCTTTAAATATGAGTAAAATTAAAAGTATTATAATAAACATTATGTACATTGAATTTAAAATTCCAGTCTACTGTTGAATCTTCTTCAAATGTTTTAAGTATATGTATTTATTCTGATATTATTATCTGTATTTCTTGCATAGTAAACGGCATTTTTCTGAATAATAAAGTTTTATGAATAATATTGCGTTCGGAGGTTTAATCATTCCCAAAATTCCAACAACGATACGTAGTTCGATGATACACGTGCTTGAAACTGTGCATATTCCATGAACAATGCTCGGAAAATTATGGCACGATGTCAACGTGAACCACATGGTATACGCTCGGCAACCCAGTATTCATATTTGTAGTAATAGGAAGCCGTATCGTATTCCATGTATCCCATGTAGTTTGGACATTAAATGCCAGAATTTTATTACAATCATCGATCCGGATAACGTATTAAAAGAAAAGGACAATTTCGTTTAAAGGACTACGATATTAAATTTTTTTATAAACGAAGAGCTTATGAAACGTATATATTTAAAATATCGACTTAATTACCAATTTAAAAGCCTGTAGAAATTTTTGAAGGTATTAATTCTTTATTAGAAAAATATTACCTAAATTGTAATATTAGTTTTATGAAAGATAATCCAATTAAAAAATTGTTTATGAAATATTTCTTTTCCTTTTTATAGAAACAATAAAGAGCTGTAAAAGATTATTTGCCTGTTTCTACACGAAAAGAATAACTTTGTTGAAGTAACTATAATAAAAATTTAGATAGATACAAGTATAAAAATAATTTTGTTGGATTATCAAAATAATTATGTAGGACACTAAAAAAATGTATGAGTAATATTTATATGTAAAAAATTTTGACATTCTAACAACCAGCTTGGGCGTCTCAAGTACTTAATTATTTTGATGATCTAACAAAATTATTTTCAGATCTGCATCTATATCTAAATTTTTAGATCTTTCAGGAAAACCAAGTTCTTCGTGTATTAACGAACCCTAGGAAACTAGTGTCTATAGAATGCCTCAATCTATCCTTATTGTTCGCAACATGCGCCGCTTTACTAAAGCTTCCCCTAAGTGTCCCTAAAATGCCCATCACACGTCCTTCCCAGCATACGCAAATCTCATCATCTACGTCAATTGAATTCAAGTCACATGCATAGACATC